>NC_051216.1:20065900-20160900 GCF_015220715.1 Pygocentrus nattereri | reverse complement strand
ATAAGGTAGGATTTCCAATCATATCCACAGAGGGCCAGTGTGGCTACAGGTTTTCACTCCAAAAAAAGCTGGAGCACACTTGACTCCACTTGTTTAATCAGTTAGTCTTAGTCTTCAAACATTTCATCAGGTGACCTCCTCTGTTGGAGTGAAAACCTGCACTCACAACGGCCCTTTGCAGATAGGATTGGACATTCTTGAAATAAAGCAGTCAAATAGGCAATTGGCTATTTAGCGCAATGAGTCATGCATCATTATACTACAGCATTTTTCAACAGGTGTAGAAGCAGAATTCAAATGCAGTGTGACTTACCTGGCTCATGTTATTTATGCAATATAATTGCACCACACATTTGCAAAAAAAAAACGTTGTTTGCTGATACATCCCAAGTATCACATGAAATAATATTGGGTTCAATAAACTAGCAAAGCATTGGTTAGTAGCTTTAACTACAAAGTAGTCCTTTGTTGCTTTAAATTGGAAGATGATCCCTGTTGTACCCATTGTAACAGTTTTAAATTTGTTTTATTTAGACTGCAAATGGCCACTTCTTTCTGTTCCCTGTTGGCATGTTACAGAGTTGACGTTGAGGAAATTATTTCTGTGTACATGAAGATCTGTGATGCTTTACCCCAAAACACTGTATTTGTTTTTTTCTTTTCAACAGCAGTGATATCTATGTAAAGGGTTAAATTGTAGACATTGTTTTTACTCATCATCCACGCATCTGATTAATTGTAGGCCCACTCACTCTTGTGTCTTATTTTGGTCTGGCTGCAGAAAGGCTGTGGTTACCACCTGGATCTGTTTGTGGTGGGCGTGATGCTGGGGGTATGCTCAGTGATGGGACTGCCGTGGTTTGTGGCAGCTACAGTTCTGTCCATTACACACGTGAACAGCCTGAAACTGGAGTCAGAAAGCTCAGCTCCAGGAGAGCAACCCAAGTTTCTGGGCATCAGAGAGCAGCGCTTCACCGGCCTCATGATCTTCCTCCTCATGGGCTGCTCTGTCTTCATGACATCTGTCCTTAAGGTCAGACAAAGATACTTTAAGCATTTTCTTTCTATGCATTAGACCAGGGGTCACCAACTTATCCACAAAACAAGCACAACTGATTCCTCTTGTTACATGAGAGGTGCTTCTGCTTGGTTGAAATGAATGCTAGAGTCCCACTGGCCCTTTTGTGGATAGATGGGTCATCAGTGAATAAATACCATTATCAGGGCTAGACTCCAGAAGAATGTACCTCAGCATTCAAAAGTGTTTGAGATATGTAATGATGTGTGATTTAGTAGCATTTTAATAGAAATAGGAAAATGCAAAAATACCCTAAAAATAAAATTGATAAATAATAATGCCAGAAGAAGAAAGCTGCACTAAATTTCATTAAGCTTTAGTTGGAATATGGCAGTATGTTGGTGGCTATATTTGCCACAGAAAGAGGTTTCTGGCTCATGAGTAGAAGAACTTCACACAACTATTAGCTCATTTTGTGCTTGCTCTCCAGTTTATCCCCATGCCTGTGCTCTATGGAGTGTTCCTCTACATGGGAGCATCTTCACTACGAGGAATACAGGTGCAAACACAATAAGTAACAAAAGCACTCAAATACACTTCTTCAATTTGAATAGTTCCTAAATGACAGCTTCTGAAGCATCTGTTTGTTCCTTCTTTTAATCCAGTTCTTCGATAGGTTGAGGCTGTTTGGGATGCCTGCTAAGCACCAGCCAGACTTTATCTACCTGAGGCATGTACCTCTGCGGAAGGTCCACCTGTTCACTGTCATACAACTCAGTTGCCTGGTGCTCCTGTGGATCATCAAAACCTCCCGTGCAGCCATCGTCTTTCCAATGATGGTGCCTACATTTCTGTTCAACTAAATTTGTATACCTACAGTTTGTACAGTATAGTTTACTGTGCATTTTCAGAAGTGAAAGGTCAGAAAAGGATATGTAAAGCTATTTATCTGAACAGTAAGCATTTGTTTCATTGAAAAAATGCTAACATTAGAATACATACAATTAAACACACAAACAGTACTTAGTAAATTTAGATGTTAGTGTGTTAATTGTTTCCTGAACTAAGGAAGGCCAGTATTTAGTTACCAGCCAGTACCTAGTACTGTAAGACTAGTATTGTGAGTAGTTGGTTGCATTTTCTTTTTTCCAGTTGGTAATTAACAGTTTATTTTAATATACATTAATCCACTTAAACAATTTAAACAAAAGTTTGAATACTTCAGTACAACATATGGTCATTATGTTAATGTATTTTACAACAGCTCTCAACAGTTATTGTGGAAATGTAGTTAAAGTTACATTTGTTATTACTGTTTGTGCTATGGACAGGTTCTTGCTTTGGTGTTCATCCGGAAACTGATGGATTTTATCTTCACTAAGCGTGAGCTGAGCTGGCTGGATGACCTAATGCCAGAAAGTAAAAAGAAGAAACTAGAAGATGCTGAAAAAGAGGTGAGCTCATATATTGTGCAAGCATAAGATCAATTGTAATTGCTTTGCTATTCTTCTTTCCCTGATGCAGTTACCATGCATGGGCAATATTGGCGTCTATATTAGTGTTGTTGCTTCACATATTGAATATGCGTTTTAAAAAGGATATGCATTTTTATTGTGTTGTGAGTTATTGTGATGTGAGTTATTGGTTTGAAGTGAACATTAAACTATTACAGCCTCTTAGTAAATTAATGTGTGAAGTTTATTTAATAGGAAACTGAGGGATAAAAGATCAAAAGGTGGATGAAGTTCTCTCTGGCAAGATAGCAATAAAAGTCTTCCCCTCTCCCTCTCTCCATCTCTCGCTCGCTGTCTCTCTCACTCTCTTTCTCCTTTCTGCCAGGAGGAGCAAAGTATTCTGGCAGAGGAAGAAGGAGTAGTACAAGTGCCATTGGAGGCACATTACAAGTGCGTGCCAATTTTACTGACAAATTAGACAAACATAGCTGCACATTATGTTTCTACTACAGAGACATTTTATTTTGGTACTGTTTGTGCGATGACTGATTAAGACTTTTCTTTTTTTTAAGGGATGATCCTTCCTCTGTGAATATTACTGATGAGATGTCCAAAGCCTCCTTTGGAAATACTTGGAGGACTGTCAATTCTGACACCTCAAAAACTGATCCGACTACAAAAAGGTTTGGATTCTTCTCCTTTTATATGCCTAAAATAAGCGTTTATGCGGTGAAGTTTATCTTGCCATTGTGTTGCTGTTTGTATAGATCTGCAGTGGGATCCATAAGTGTAAGATTGCATTACATTAGATCTAAGATTAAACAACTGTAATTTCAAAAAAAAAAAAAGTTATAGAGGTATTGTTTGCAGTCTAATCCCTTCCATTGCAAGTCTGAGATGGATTTTATGTACTGATCAGAGGCTTTTGCACAGAATTGTTGAGTCCATGCAAGCTCGAGTGCATGCTCTGATTAACACAAGAGGGGTGAATACCAAATACTAAGAAATTCTGAGATTCATTAAAATTTCAAAGAATCAGCTTTTCATTCAGTTTGTTATACTGATAATATACATACAGAAAACTGTCAATACATTGCATTTAAAAACTAAAATAAATCTAATTAAATAAAGAAAAAAGGGCTGCATTTAGCTAACAGAATTTTCAGTGTAACAAAATGATCCTTCTCAGACCATTTAATATAATTAATAACGTGTAATAACATGTTACTAATGTAGTAACATTATCTATAATTATTGTACATTCTTTACAAATATTTCACTGCTCAGTCATTGTGTGCCAATAAGATGTTTAAGACTGTATTTCTGTATTTATCTCATCATAAACTTCTTTTCTTAATCTCCTAGTTGCTGAGCAGTAAAGGTAAGATGACTCTGCTCCACATACCTGAATGTTTCTGACTGCTCAGTCAGAGTCTTTGCTTGCCGTGAAATGCATTACTCTGACCAAATCACTGATATCTTGTTGCTGGTATTTGCATCTACTTAGAACATATCATCACCAACTGTTGTGTAATTATATCAACGATTATGAACTTCTTAATTCGATTCCCATTCAACCAGAGGAACCTTGAAAAAAAGTCAGTTGCTATGTTAGGCCAAGACAGACAGCATGCGGTTTTGCACCATATAACACATCATTTAGAATAGAAATCAGCTTGAGGAATATTACTGCATGAATATCTACCTATTAGGTTGTACACTATTGTGTGCACAGCTGTCAACTGTTACTTTAATGTTAAGACACACACATGATCCTCAGTGGGGTAATTTTAACATTTTAACATCTTGATTTTTTTTTTTTATATATTTTTTCCTGAGATTTGTGCCATAAAAATGTCTACTTTGAAGAACTTTAAATAATTCTTTAAATGAATACTTCAGCATACAACAGACAGTAATTCAGACATATTTTCTGGTATACACTCAGAAATGTACTCACTTGCCATTGGGGTAGTACCCTAAAGGGTGTGTCTCCAGTACTTTTAGTTCTGTACCATACTGTACCATAGTCCACTGCAATTATGTTTTTTGTTACATTAAATTGACTCCATACACTCAATTGACTCCATCTTGACTTGTTTAAAACAGGTAAAAAAGGTACAAAATGCACATTTTCTCCTGGGAAAGTGAATTTATTGTACCCTTAAGACTCATTTAATTCATTATTGTTGTAAGTTACAACAGAATTTACATTATTTGAACCTTTGTAAACAAAGCTATGCCTGTGTAGTACCCTTCTTTCAGATTGTGTGCTTAACAAAAGAATGGTGAAAGCAGGTGGAGTCTGAATAAATTTATAAAGGGGGCCATGTTCTTTTTATAATGTACAAGGCAAGGAGTTGAAATCAATACTTTTAGCTCCTTTATTTTTAAGAATGTTAAAGGAATACTTTGAACTTAGAGGCACTGAATGTAGAGCTAGAAGAAATCCAGCAGGTCGCAGCAGCAGCAGTGAAAGACACATTCAGAGAGGCCATTTCTGTCTGTTTTGGAAATGTCTCAGCTAGCAGGATAACTACTGCAGTTCTCTGTTCTCCATTATACCTGTGCTCTGTAACAACCCACCACTGGAGATTATTCAGGTACTTGGTGTTAGAACATGATGTTCTCAAACAAAAAAGGCCTCTTAGTTTGTCCATGGCTGAAGGTAGGACATGTCTCCACAAGGGTCGGACAGGTAACAGGTTATGGCAGTGTTCGCTGTATGTGCGATGTTGGATGAGGGTTTGGTGGGGGAAATAAACTACTTTCTGTGCCTGTTTCCACACAGTCTGTCCAGCAGCAGTGGGACAATGAAGCATCAGAGGAAAGCATCAGGCCTCTGACCTGTATCTCCTTCACTGTGCTCTCTGACATACACAAACACTATATCATGTGCCACATGTTTCTACTCCTTTTCGTCTTGTCCAGTGTGTCTCTGTGTTTGTTTAGTTTTCAGCAGTGCTATAGTAGAATCTTTGTAGTTCATAATTACACTATGTGTGTTTAAAAAAGTTCCTCTGCAGTAAGACTTTATATTTTCAGTTTCTGTTTAATAATGTAAAGTAAATACCAGCAAACGAAGGCCAGAGACGATGATTGTGCTTGTGTGAAAGGTACGCAGGGTGTTGGAAAACTTAGAAACTATTTTAAGACTACTGTTGATTTTAAATAAACTCATAGGTATTTTATATGTTTTGTATTTTTGAAAAGCTACAATATTAATGTTATTGTACAAAGTTAAACGGACGTATAAAAGCTGAAATAATTATTAAGAAGATTATAGTCTTTATTGTATTTAAGCTCTACATGATCAATAGTAGATTCAATCAACGAACAACTATATTACAGTTGGGACTGTATGCATGCATTCCTTAATATAAATTCTAGATGTATCAGCTATGTTATTACATTTTTTTGGTTCTTTCTTTTGGAAGTGAAATAAATGGCAGAATTTCATTTTGATATTACCTCAGCTTTTAGACAGTAGAGGCTAAAATCATTACATTGCAGTTTTAAAAGCAAGCTTTCATCATTTTAAACATAGATTTACAATTGTTTCAGCTGAGAATGCTGCTTGATTTAAAGCCTATATATGATTTCTGTTGGTCTATGTAAAGTCTTTTGAGGCTATTTGTTGATACTCTCACTATGCCAAAGTCCAGATCCATATCCCTGCTAGCTGGGACAGTATGCATCTCTGCATAAACATAAACACTTTGACTTTTCTCATCAACAGTATTTTACAATCACACGCTGAAGCTTTAGCTTTTTATCATGTCAATCAGAACAGATTCTGAAGGGCATTTGTCTACAGGTCGTATTCTACAGCTCAAGGTATTGTTCATACTTGAAAGTGTCTATCAAGGGCATAAAATAACGGCCTTTGAGAATAAATGCAATAGTATTCTAGAAGGGCAAAATAGATCATATAGAAAACTATTTTTTGGAAGGTTTATTATGTAGACTTTCTTTGTATATAGTTGCACCTTTTGAGTTCTTACACCTATAGACTTTATGATTTTTCCTAAAAGAAAAGAAATCAAAATTATAGTCCTTTATAAGGTCTCATGTTGATATGATTTTGTCTTGTTTTGATCTGAGGAGTCATGGAATCAAAGGCTACAGTGGTAGTATTTGGAGAAGCCTGTATAACACTATTTTTCCAGCCAATGTTTCTTTGTTCACTAAAATGTATTAGTTATGGTTTTGATGGAACTTTGACATATGTCCATGCTCTTTTAATGTACTGTTTATGTTAATGAATGTGTGTCTAATAAATATCTCTATAACCTCTGAGTTCTTAGTATTCATTTGTATACAGTCACAGTTTTGTTCTCTGTGCCAGTGCAACTGTGACATAGGCTGTGTCCAAAACCATATGCTACAGTCCTTATCCCTGCATATACCTTCCCACATATGCAAATCAACCATGCTGTGGGCGCTGATGCACCTCCATGCCACTACGCTACCACTATGTTAGTTTTTCGTCTTTTACTGATAAAATTTGGGACATACATATCACTAATGATGCTATACTGTTTTAACATACTAATGGTATCAGTTTTGGACAGAGCTGTGTGCTTCCATTGAGTTTATGCATTACACTTAAGCATGCTGTATTATATATGCATATAATGTAACTTGAGTAAAATGTTAAAGTGAATGAACTTGTAATTGTTTACATAGATGAAATACATTGTACTATAAATTATAGATACATTTGAGGATAAGATTAAAATATTGGGTTTGTATATCTACCTAATGCTTAGGTACATAAATATTAACAGCAGTCAGATTCAAACCCCATTTCTGAAGAAGTTGGCACTATACAAGATATAATAAAAACGTGCTGATTTGTTAATTCTCTTGAACATTTAAGTACAAAGAAAAATGTATTTTTCACTGACTGACTGGTGACAGCATATGTCTCTGAAATACCAATAAGACCCTCTGTATCAATACCTTCCCACATATGCAAATCAACCATGCTGTGGGCGCTGATGCACCTGCATGCCACTACGCTACCACTATGTTAGTTTTTCGTCTTTTACTGATACAATTTGGGTTGGTCCTTAGTCCATTAGTGACAAATTTTCCACCAAATCAAGCTGAAACATGAACTCATCTGACCAAAGCACACATTTCCACTATCTTTTGGGCCATCTGAGATGAGCTCAGACCCAGTGAACCTGGTGTTGTTTGGGTGTATATTTGTGTATTTCTTGTTCTATTTGCATTTCTTGGTGCAATGGCAGACTGTGTTAAGTAACCACAGGTTTCTAAAGTACCTCCAAGCCTATTTGGCTATATTTATCCCAGTAGCTTGACAGTTTCTCATGCACATTCAACAGTGGTTACTGGCCTTGCCCTACATGGACTGAGATTTCTCCAGATTCCCTTGATTTTTTCACAGTATTATGTAAAGTAGATGATAAAAGACCTAAATTCTTTGCACTCCTGAGTTGAGAAATATTCTTTTACAACAGTTTTCTCAAGTCACTCATAAAATTTGTCACGAAGTGGTAAGCTACCCAAGCAATGGCAATGACTGAGCCTTTTATACCCAATCATGATACATGCAACTTGGATATGGGATGAACCTTTTAGTCTTATTTTACCCTGTCTCAACTTTCTTTAAGTGCAGGCATCAAATTCACAAATTTGTTTATATTTACAAAATTCAATGGAGTTGGTCGGTTAAAACATGGTGTCATTTCTTTGTATTTTTGTCAATTAAATAAAGGTTTAAGAGAATGACTAAATCACCAAGCTTTTCAACTTGTTTTCCAACTTTTTAGGAAATGTCCCAACTTTTCCAGGAATGGGGTTTGACTATTTAGATTTATTATCTGTCAGCCAAAAATAAGTAATGCTAGCTTGCCAACATGGAGTAAGTATAGAGCTGTTTGGTTGGGCAGGGTTGGTCGCCACACTGATTTTGCAGTTGGTTAGCACATGGTCAGCCTGCCCTGGTGTAGGGCTGTTGTCACAAGATCATTTTATATAATACGCTGCACACATACTAATCATACTAAATGCTAAATAATACAAACTAAATAACGCAACTAGAATGTTTTTAGAAATGTTTAAATTAAATTTACAAGTTCGTAACAAGTTGTTCCACCACTTATCTGATAAGTGAGTCTATTTTAAGATGAAAATAACATAACTTCAAAAAGAAACTACTAGTATTAAATATGATTTTTTTTTAATTATGAAACATGAAATAGGGAACCTTTAACAATGAATATGTCTACTTTTGCTCAAGTATGGGAATTGTCTACCACTACATTTGATACAAGCAAAAGGTAAAATAAACTAACGTTTAATTTATTCAAAAACATTATTTGCCATTTAATGTTTAGATTTGTGATTTAGTTAAACAAATCTTTTGCATCCATCCATCCATTTTCTAAGCCGCTTCTCCATCAGGGTCACAAGGGGTGCTGGAGCCTATCCCAGCAGTCTTCAGGCAGAAGGCAGGATACACCCTGGACAGGTCGCCAGTCCATCACAGGGCAGACAGGGGTAATTTAGCATGTCCAATTGGCCTGACTGCATGTCTACTCCACACAGAGAGGACCCTGATCAACCGGTCGGGGAATCGAACCCAGGCCCTTCTCGCAGTGAGGTGACAGTGCTACCCACCACGCCACTGTGCCACCCAAGCTTGCATCATTATTTTAAATAATAGCCTTTTAACATTGTGCCAACATTCTCCTTAACATGTGCCAACCAACCACATGTTATAACAACCATGAGCTGGTTGTCATAAGTGCACAGCTGGAATGTACTCACTAAAAGTTAGTAAAAAAAGTAAAGTAAAAAAAGAGTTTTTTTAGCTGAGATGTTCAGCTTTCATTTTCTGCTACCTGGGTGTCTTAATGTGTAACATGTTTGGGAAATATGGCAGAGTAAAAACTGCTAATCACCCTGCTGTCCCTACTTGAGTTGAACCACGGTCTGAGGGTCCATTTTTCCTCTTTCTTCACATTTATAAAAGAAAAAGATATACACATGTGGTAAAAGTGTTCTGGTAGTATTTGTAGATTCTTGATCTTGATGCTTTTTGCAGAGTGGAATGTGGAATCAGCTGCTTTTCATGTAAATAAAAGTGGCAAAATCAAAGTTTAGTGCAGTCTGTCTAAATATCTACACTATTCAGGTATCCAGCTGAATAAATCAGTAAGGTAGTCTGGTAACACACAGTGAATCACAGCTTTCATTTGGTTCAGAAGCACACATAAAGCATGAAACCTGTTTGTGAGTCACCCATTATGAATCACGAATGTAGAGAGTAAACATTATTGTTATTACTTTTCACCAGATGTATGTAACAGTCATTAGGATATCATTGTTGTCAGAAGAAAACCTTGTATATCCAAAATGGTAACCTTACAGGAGAATGAAAAAGCCTACTTTACTTTTAATGTAAGTCAATGGAACTAGACTTTTTTCTGAACCATTTTAGGCCATTTCTTTTGATCCATTCTTCATGAAATTTACACACAATGTCATTTTCAATGATGTCAAAACCTGAAAAATGACCAAAATGGAGATGGATTTCTTCTGACAGGAGCGATATGTATTTCTCAATATTATCACTGGAGATTTGGAAATTGTAAGTAGAGGGAGTGGCGCTGTGTGGGGACGGGAGGGAGTCAAGTGAATGGGCTGCCTCGTTTTCCTTTTTTTCTCTCAACAGATGGTCTGAAGTGTCAGCTGACAGCTCTGGGAGATACATGGTCCCTGAGGTCCCCACTCTCTCTCTCTCTCTCTCTCTCTCTCTCTCTCTCTCTCTCTCTCTCTCATCGCTCAGCCTTCACATCTCTCACTCACTGACATCTTTTCTCAGAGCCTCATAGCTCTGTGCTCTTGGCGTCATGTTAGACATGGTGTAATGGACTGACATGACAAGGTATGAGGTAGAGCTGTCACTGTGAGAAATATTCACTTTGGTCACTATACCCACTGGACAGACAACTGTAATTCACTGCAGATAATTGCTTTAGATATGTTTGAACTGTGCTTTTCACTGTCAAGCAGAAATGCATTAATGGCAGTTCACAGTGCGTTGATATTGTTGAATAAGTGTGAGTCTACTGTTTATCTAACACGTTATTTTCTGAATGGTGAGCCCCCATTGAAACTAATGAATGGAATATTTGTCCTTCCCTGACTGCAATTGTAAGGATTAAAGCACTCTGTGAAATGCTGTGGCAGCATTGTCCCTCACAGTTTTAGATGAACAATGTAGTTTGCAAAATGCAAGTCTTAAGTCATGTTGGGAAAAGGAATGGAGTGAATATATTGAAGTGATCTGACTATCTAAAAATTTCAGTGCTGCTTTATTAAGGTAATTGCTGATTAATTTGTCTCACAGCTCTTGATATGTTTGATTAGACTTTGTACTAGTTATGCATTTCCATTTCAGCTGCTACATCATTTCCATTTAAATGACTGATGAGAGTGTTAGTGTTATGTTTATGAAATCAAAGGTTAAAGCATCTATTGTTCATAATATACTGAATTATTCTATATAAATATGGGGTACAAATCAAAGGCTCAAAAATAGTCAACACACTAATCCGAGTCCAACATACAGCCACAGTACTTCATTTCAGCAAAGGTTTATTTGCTCATTTTAGGGAAAAAACGACACAACTTTTTTTTTATATATAAAACATGATATAAAGGAATAAGATGGTCGAGCAGGACAAGCGGTGTCTCTCTCTCTCTCTCTCTCTCTCTCTCTCTCTCTCTGTGTTTTTCTGTTTTCAAGATGAAAGGTATGAATTGCTTCTCTCTTTTGCTGAATGGAGTGTCTTACTCTCTTCTTCCTCTCCCTGTTTTCAACCAGGACACAAATTCTTTAGCTGCCTGGTCTTGCAGGTAAGAGCTAACATCGCTGGTGTAAGTGCCATCTGCATGCCGTCTCGTTTGGGTACTAATAAAAGCAAAGATATTAAGAGAGTTAAAGTATAATGATAAAAAAATGCATCCAGTCTGCTTGTTGTTCAGAGCAAGCACCAAAATCAACATGAAACAGGCAAATGTAATGTCACAGCTCATATATTTACAATCCAGAACTGATATTGTTACAAAATTCACCAAAAAATGTTTGTCTGAAGTTCCAAGACATTACATCAAATTATACAGTCATGAACCCCATTTTGATGCAGTTTTTCTTATTGGCTAATTTGTACTAATGAAAATTGAAAAAACAGTGGAAATGGCTTCATTTTGAAATAAGAATGATGCTCATGTACACAAACACAGGGTACACTGATGTTGGGTTGGGTTGAAAAATTTTGCTTTCTTCACAATGAAAATAAGTTGACTAGTATTTAATTAGTATTTAATTACTAAACATTCATTTGTGATATTTTTTATTTAAAAGCATGAAAAACAACAATATAAGACATACCCACTCCTCTTTGAGTTCATCAGCCATTGCACAAAGTCCTGGGCTCTCCTTGTCTCCAGATATTTGCTGTAATCATTTGAGAATGTTCCTTCTGAGTGCCTCTTCATACTTGCTGGATTATTGAATAGTGTGTCCTCTAAAATCACACTGAAAGAAAAACACTATATGGTTATACAGTGTTTAATAATGACTATCACTGTTAAAGAAGCAAACATTCAAATACATATAAAGGCTTCAAAGAAAAGGCTATAAAGCAACAATAAAATTATTGGCCAAAGAGCTCTATCTGATAAAACTGAGAGAAAGTCCTAATTTGAGGGTCAGTAGCTTCTTAAAAGTGAAGTTGTTTTTTAAAAGATAATGAACTTATTTAAGGGCTAGAGAACTAATAAATAAATTGCTAATAAATGAGAAACTTTTTGCTCTCTCACCTGGAGTTCTCCTCCGTGTCTTGAGTGGGAATCTGCCAGCTGCTCTGCACAATGATGAGGATTAGGAATCCAGTCAAAGAGATGCCCTTCATTCTGTCATCCAAAAAGAAAGAAAAAAAACATACTTCCTTTCAACACATACAATCAGCAGCTTCAATAATGTCAATACTTCAGTAAAACCTTCATTCAAAAACAAAACAAATGAATGTTGTTCTCACCTGTAGACTGAGTGGAGACTGGTCGCTCAGAGAAAGAAAGCAGAGGAAGTGAGAGCGTGCTGGTGTCTACTGGTTTCTTATCTGGCTCCCAGGAGTGCGGTCCTGGTCCCTGTCTACCTACTGTCAGCCTTATATGAAGAACACCCCCCCAACCCCCCACCCCCCCCCCACCCCCAGGCAGACAGCCCAGGTGACACACACACACACACACACACACACACACACACACACACACACACACACACACACACACACACACACACACAACCTTACTCGTTACTCACAAACCATTAGTCAAGACTCTGTTTCAATGCACTGGATATATTTGCAGAGTGAATTTGTTTAAAAAGAGAGATGCTGCAATGTCCAGATGAGCTAAAAAGCTGTCACTTGAAAGTACAAACATGATGCCATCCTGTCAAATACAGTGATTCACTTCAATTTCCAGGAAAGTGAGTATTTTCCACTGAGGTCAGTGAGGTTAAATGACTGGAAGAATGAAAAATCTCTCTGAGCTTTTAATGGGTTTGGGTTCAGTGTTATAGAATATGTATTAGAATTTTTAATGCAGATTAGCTGGATTGGATTTGAACTGTGGCTGAAAAACCCCATAAAAATGTTTTTGAATATTCTTTGTAATGGTACATTCTCTTTTTTCAAAAAATACCACCTCTTCTAACAGATAAAATTGCCTCGTTTAAAGTGTACCTACTGCTCACACAATGGTTCAATTGTGCAAACACAACTTGTATCTCCATAGGAAATCACTGCCAATAGAAAGGAACACTTTGAAGCAGCTGCACGTGCCCAAAGTCTCCATGCCCAATGCTACGCATTGGTTAAGTGTTTGTTACCCAGAACTAACCTACATCGGTACCTAATCTTACTAATGATCATGTTCCCACATCTAGTGTAAAACCTTCTAAGGAGAGGGGCTGTTAGTACAGCAAAGGGGGAGCAAAGTCTCTATAAATGTCCTTGATTTCAGAATAAATGTTGGGTGAGCAGGTCCCTACAAGCATTTGGACATATTAAGAACTGCAGTGTCTGAATTCTAAACTCTCCATTTTCCTTAAAAAGGAAAAATCCCTCAGAATTTGTTCTCAAGCAAATGTTTTTGGACAGTTTTATCTTCAATCTGACAATATCCACTTGTGATTGCATGTGATTTATGCTTTTACATTTGACTTGTTGAATATGACCTAGAAATTAATGGGTTGATAGTCCTTGAGAAGCTTATTGGTTGTTCCAAAGTAGACATAAAGTGGAGGTTCAATCTTTCATTACAACAGAATATATTGGGGGCAAGTTTGTGAGAGATTTTTACTTTGCTGGGAATACCTGGAATTCCAAAAAGCATGCAGTTCATCAACGCTGGGGTGTTCTTGCCGGTCAGTGACACATTTTAGGGTAATATTGGGCAATAGACATCCTTAACATCCTTTTTGTGCATCAGCATTGCACAAACCTTACATGTATCAGTGTCTTATCTATTGCAGCTTCATCTGCAGATAACACCACCATGGACTCATATACAGGCAGAACCAAAATGAAATGTTTTGTCTCATCATTTATTTGGATATTTGCAAACACCTATATAGAGTTACACTTTGCATTCCAATACCACAAATGTATCAGAAGCACTTTCTTCAGAATAGCTCAATCATTACTTTCAAACCGATATGCAGATCATACTGAAGTCTTCAGGCTACACATTGAGTTCAGTGCAAGAAAACCCTGAAATAACCAGACATCACAAACAATGTCACATTTTCTGTAACGCTGTAATATTCTTTATACATATTAAAAAACAAACATGCAAATGCTACACACAAATAACACACTTGTTTGGCTTCATCAACATCCAGCAAGAGGATACAGAATAGCAGCCAAACAGAGGAAAAAAATAATCATATCCTAAAAACGGCTGCATGTACACAGCATTCCAAGTCTCAGTTTGTACATTTGTAACATTTCCACATAAGTTATATACATGTTTGTTACACAGTTCAAGGTCAATACAAACATCTTCTGACATCTGTGATGATCTATTTCTTCTCAGCATAGCACTTCTGAAGAAAGTGACTCAGGTGTTTATAGAGGTGGTAGCGGGCTTTGCCAGACAGGCTGTGGTCTTTATCTGTGTACCACTGCAAAGACACATGACAGAGAGACAGATTTAGGTCTACATTCAGCACCAATTAAAATCTAAGCAGGTCCCAGTTTTAATAAAGGAGCTTCAGCGATCAATATCTGTTCACACACTCCTCTGACACTCACCATGGCCTCAAAGTCCACCTGCTGCTCCACCAGTGCTTTAGAGATCTGAGCAGCTTGCTGGAAATGGACATTATCTGAAAGCCCCAAAAAGAAAATTCATCACAAATAAACAAACATTAGGAGCAGAAAATGACTTTAATTGAACTTTTATTGTGAACTGACTATTCAAAATCACTAATTTGTTACATTATTGTACACTGAAGTTGTGGAGATATTGCTACTATACAGTTGTAAGTATCCCTGTTCAAATGACAAGTGAAACATATAGTACACATTCTCTATAGAGAACACACTTAAGCACATTTTAATGCACAGTTGCTGTTTTTTGCATAATTTAACTTTTTTGGGAAAAAAAAACTAAATATAAAATCTTACCTCTGCAAAGGTTATGTCACATTAGATTAATGTTTTATTTTTCCAATGTTACATTCAGCAAATAACCAGTAATTGTGTGCTAAAATACAACATTTACGTTTGTAAGTTTATTGTAGTGTGCTAATTTCTTTCTCTTAGAAAATCAACAAAACATGTCATTTGACTGGAGGTGATCAAACTTTGCATGATACTGTATCTAATGGATTCTGCTAGTAGTAGTATTGCAATACTAAAACTGTCAGTTGCAGTAATTGCAGAATTATGCTATATTCTGAATCTTTAATAAGTTAATTTTGGCCAGTCATGAAGTCATACCATCTGCAGTGCCATGCACCAGCAAGTATTGCACTGATTTAAAATTCTTCGCTCTGCCTGTTACGGTGGAATTCTGCAAAAGTAGAATGGGACACAATAGACCACAGAGAAACATAAATATATTAGCCATTTATCTTTAGTCCTATGCCATATCAGCCATTGTTCATTTTTCAGTATGCTGTGAGATGTGAGGTGGGATGGCCCTTACGTTATAGCTGTCAGCATTCTCCTCAGGACCGTGCATGTACCTTTCAGTGTACACAGCATCTGGAACGTATAATATTTGTGTGGTAAATCATTTTAACATTGCCACTTTCCATTCTCCCACTGTTCTTTTACTGTGCTTTTAAGAAAGATGAGCTCTGTTCATTGCTCAGGTTGCCCTGTACTGTACCACATTCTAAAAACACTCAGAATTGAAATACTGTTTAGAACTTAGAAGATATGAATGGGCAGGGCTGAACTGCTGTAGGCATATAAGTTGCTGTATGTAAATAAGTTAATTTTCATAACGTTAAAGAAATTCAAAATAAATTAAAAAATAAAATTTAATTCAAAATAAGCTGTTTTTGCAGCTTAGTTTCCTTATATGGATAGAATGGACTGAGGAATCGTTATTTTGAATCTTTAACAGTGTTTACATATCACAGTTTTCCATGATATTGGCCCTTTAAAATATTCAAAGTTGTACCTACTTTCATCTTTGTATTGTTGTGCTGTGAATGTCCAGATGAGTTAGCTTTAACTTTAATTGCTCTTCTGATAGAGACAGCAATTTATGTAGATTCTCACTTCAGTATTTCATATAAAACTTTAATATATAAATATTTCAATACAACGAAATTTTAATATATACATATAAATTTATATATATTTTTAAACATGTATTAAATATATAATATTTAATACATGTTCTCATACTGATGCATCAAAAATGCTTTGAATTTTTGGCAGTTTTAAATTATTTTTAGATCATTAAAAATGCATCATACCATAATATTCCCACTTGGAAACGGGAGCCACAGCGATTCCACATTTAAACAGGCCGCTCCCTGATCCCAGAACCATGGAGGTCACATAGCCACCATATGACTGTAGTGAAACAAAGTCTGGGCTTATTAAATTGTAATTATAATGTAATTAGATGGGTTTCAGCCATAACTCATAGACAGATGAGAATTTTATTTAATTTATTCAACTTTTTAGTAAGAAAACTTACCCATCCCCACATTCCAATTCTCTCCTTGTCTATAAAGCCCATGTCGATGAATTTCCTACAGGAAAAATAGAACAACATATTTCCTAATGTGTAATAGGCTACAACTGTACAAAGCAGGAGCTAAGCAAGTAAAATGTGTAAAATTAAACATATTTAACTCATTATTGCATCCTGAGTAATGTTGTGATATGCCCAGGAAGAACTGCTATAAGTAATATCCTTAAGGAACTACAGCAATGTTGAAAGGATGGGGATTTGATTGCATTCAGCCAAAAAGCATTAGTGAGGTCAGGTAACGTTGGATGATCAATTCTGAATGACAAATGCAACTCCAGCTCATCCTAAAGGTATTTGATAGAGGTCTATTACTTAAGAGAACACAGTTCCACTGCTTCATAGCCCAATGCTGGGCAGCTTTATACACTTCCAGCTGATGCTTGGTATTGGGCATGGTCACCTTAGGCTGTGTGGCTGCTCCAAAGCATCTCATTCTATTGGGAATGAGACAAGCTGTGTACAATCAACTGAACATGTATGTCAGCAATGAGGGCAGCTTAAAATAGCTGAATTCATTAGAAAGAGTGTCTGGTTACTTTTGGACATACAGTCTGTCATTCACATAATTTCATCTTTCGCTCAGGTCCACTTGTTTGTACTGACTTCAGTACACAGACACTGTATGTCTCTGAAATCTTCATTACTCTGTATGCATCTGTCACATCACAACTTTTCCCCACTGATGAATCTTCACTCGCATGTGTGTTATGTAAGCTGCATGTGTCTGCCTCAGCACCTGCCGTGTCCTGCTCTGCTGCAGTCACACGCAGGTTTAGCGTTTAGCGTGTGCACATCGTTCCCCTCAGCTCACCTCACCGCTGAGATCTGATCTTCCACCTCATACGTGCCCAACCTTTCGTATATGGCATGCATTATTTCATCGCCTTGGAAACCACTTCCTCTTCCATCAAAGCTGGCGATGATGACGTCCTCTGTGCTGCAGAGGTAAGTGGCCCACTCCAACCTGAACTTGTAGTCCACATACTGACTTGCTGGACCTGCATAGCTGTAATAAAAACATCCTATTTCAGAATATTTATGTGAAGTTTTTAGGCACTTTGAGAATATTTAACATACAACAATATATATACCATAATAATGCTCAAATCATAAACTGTGACCTATTAATGCCCTGATGCTTATGCAACAATCTCAAAACAGATGGGTGGGAAACAACATGTTACTTTTTAACACATGTGTACAGTGTTATGCAAAAGTCAGAGACCACCCTTTATTTATTTACAGTCCACACAGCCATTATCTATTTTTCAGCATTAGGAAAAAATCTGAAAACACACATTTAGCCAAAATTACACAGAAACCTCAACAACTAAATATAAAGTTACACTTTCCATATTCTCCATATCTTTTAATAATATTTTGAACATTTTTTTCATTATTCAAAAGGGATTATCTTATATCTCGTCTCAGACATGTTCGCTAAAAAGGTAATAAATTGTACTTATTGGCCATTTTAAGTGATAACATAAAAGATGTATTGTTAATAAGCATGGCATTTTTCAGCGTACACTGGCTCAACAAAACTTGGGCAGCAGGATATTTTAGATAAGAAATCCACATTCATTTCAAAGCTTGATGATTTATTTCAGAATATTGAAAGTGAGCCAGTATAGATTCATTTAGCAGATGGAGGTGTGAGACGATTGCCTATGCTGCCTGACATTACAACATTTAGCCAAACACATAAATGCAGAGTCAAGCCAGCTGTTCCACAACTATGAGATCCTACATGACGGTAAAGACTTCTCTTGAGTCCCAGTTGACTTTGTATCATAAAACTGTGCTAAACACCTAGGCTTAGGTGATGATAGAAATATGGCAAAGAAATGGACAGATAAATATTAATGAAGAACTTACACTTGGATCAGAAGAGGGTATTTTTTGGATGTGTCAAAATTTGGAGGGAACATCATCTGGTACCAGAAATCTGTTCAGTCATTTTTTAAACATAATAAAACATGTTATTGTTGTAGAACAATGGATTCTCTTAAAACATTTTCTGTTGATCGAAAGTGCTGCTCTTACCAAATCCTGATATCTTTAGTGTGGCACGTTTTATAGTTGGCATTTGGATTTCTGTGGCCAGAATCTGTTCCAGTTTCTTGTTGTCTTCAAGTACCTGAATTTCTAAACACAAAAACAAATGGTAAAAGAAGAATAATTATAAGTTTGAGACTGTGTTATTTCATAGACTCTTTATCCTTTTTCCCCCAAAAGTGAATTTGATTTATCCAACAAACTAACCTTTACGAACTCCTCGGTTATCCATAAGAGTAAAGAGTGGCAGTCCTGGTCCTACAGGCAAAAACATGAATGTATAGAATTACAGGTTTCTGACAATTCACATGATTTTACCGATGCCAGTTCCTTCAGATAGTCTGGGGGGTATTGTGGCTGAGTTGATTTGTCAGTGTTGTGGTAAACATATTCTCATTTATCAAAGTTATTTTGATACGGCAGCAGGTGTGAGAGCAGGAGGAGGGGTGCGCTAACCGTAGCAGTCCATGCGGAAGTAGGAGGCGTTTTGGCTGAAGTACGCTGAATTGAACTGACACCTGTCCTTGTAGAGAAAGCAGGTGAGGCATTCAGGGGCAGAGTGACCACTGCTGCTGAAGGATATCCTAATATCACACCAAACACCAGATTATGTCACCATTACTTTACAGTGCATATATTACATTGTGATAATAACAAAATAACTACCTAATCATTAACCCATCAAAGTAGCAGTAATCGCACACAATAACAAATGCAAGATATAATTTTATTTTACTTGTAGCGCACTGAAACAAGCACAGAACTTATGTTGAAAGTGAAGATTTGTATATATATATATATGCTTATCATGATTTGAAATTACTAACCAAGTAATTAATTATGAAGGTTTACATACATTTGCCTACATATTGATACTATTGTTATGTAAATCAAATGTGCAGCAAAACAACAATAATAACTCTAGGCTTAAAAGAGTAAAATACTATATGTCCAAAAGCATCCAGACACCCTTAAAATTAGTGAGTTCAGTTACTTTAAGATACATCCTTTGCTGACAAATGTGTAAACTCCATTGAAAAGCACTGCCAATAGAATTGCAATAGATATTTTGGAGCAGCTGCACTTAAGGCTAAGGCCACCAAACCAAATACAAAGTGTTGGCCAGAGGGGTATAAAGGTCCCCAGCACTGAGCAGTGGAACAGTGGAACTGAGTTCTCTGGAGTTATGGACCTTTGGGATGAGTTGGAGTGACATTTATAATCCAGAACTAATCATCCTCGCAGAGATTTTAAATAAATATTCCCTTAATCATGAATCAAATAGATTACATATTGTAATCACTAACCAAATAGGTAGGATTGGCTGAACAGACAATATTAATTCTCTTAGAAAAGGTTGGCCTTAGTCTGTCTGCATAGAGGATTCTAGACACTGGAAAGCCCCTGGGTTCACAGAGAGGCCTGTGTGTACCTACTGATCCAGTTAAGAGAGGGGCAAGTTGACCTTGATAGGTAAAGCAGACCGGTAAAAACTGGTTGAAAAGTGTTTTTAGGAGTGAACTCATCATGATATGGCCAAATTTATGGACGAAGAGATGCACCTATTACAGAATCAGCTAATATCAAAATTTGAGAAGTAAGGTGGGAGGATATCAAATTACTCCAGTTATATGGCATATAAACTGTTGTTTGAAACACTGTATTTGTGCAGTTGGGTCTCTCAAGAGTTGATGCTGAAATAAAGATGAATAGCTTTTCCCTCTTCCACAAACTCAGCATCTGAAAACTCTTAGCTTTTTGACATCTTTTGAGAACTTAAGACTTAAAACAGTTATTAGTGAAAGTGCTAGTATTAAAAAATCTTTTTTTTCTTAATATTATGTTGGAGGCCTGGGGTTGAAGTTAGCCTTGGGTCCCGAAAATCAAACATTAGTATCTGACCTCACTAATTCTCTTGTGGCTGAATGCAATCAAATCCTCTCAGCAATGGGGGTGCAAACTCCCTCTCAGTGCCAGGGATGTGCAAGAATATTTGAGTATAGTCAAATATTCGTTAACGGTTTAAGGTGCCAGTATCTGAATACTAAAATCACTAGTCCATACTTGTTACATTTTATTATAGGAGGGCAGAGAAAATCCAGACCAGCACTTCTGTAAACTGGCAGTTGTATATTTTAACAGGACTGTACAATCTAGTGTGTTTACTCATATTTGTAGGTTAGTATGTATAGCACTTTACACATTGCTAATCTAACACAAGTGCTTTACCCTGAAAGTGATGCATTGTTAATGACATGACTGAGAAAGCAGCAGTAGCAAAGCCTTAGTACTAATAGACTAACTACTTCAACTATGTTAACTAGTCCCAGAAACAGCATGTTTACTTTGCCAGATGTAAAAAGACATTTCTCTGACAAAGTAACACGTTGTCTTATATTCTGCTGAGGAGGAAAGACCTCATACAGAACAAGAAGAATTCTCATCAACATTCATCATTGTAGCAGTAAGCTGTAGTTTTAGCTCATTAGATGGTCCAGGCACCATCTATTTCCTGTGGCTAATTTTAAATAACAATAAATGTGTGCTCTCCAGCATCCCCCCGCGACCCTGACGGAGAAGCGGCTTAGAAAATGGATGGATGGATGGATGGATGGATGGATAAATGTGTGCTGTTAAAGTTTTGTGCAACACAGGTGCTGTAAACCTATAGCATTAGATTTTCTCACATTCTTTCTTTTCTCATGGTTAACCAATTGTCCATTCATTAGCACTTACAGATATTTGAATAGCATTACTAAAATGCACATCCCTAGTTGATACTCATGAAACACTGCAGGTGTCTGCAAGCATTTGGACATATAATGTGTTTTCATAGTGGGCATCAAATGGAGTAACAAAATAGACTGTACATTTAGCACTGAAATGAACAAATATAAACAAATAATAAGTTTACAACAGCTATTCAGCAAATTTGTTACTGTAGTAAAAGTATTTTTGGTTAATTCTGCAGTGGTGTATAGTGTCGAGAGCCAGTACACTGATACTCACTTGTAAAGGTTTCTCTGCCCTGGTCTTCCCATGTGCTCATTACTCACATAGTAGCTATGGAAAAGATTTAGTTCAAGTAAATGATTAAATGCCAGTGAGATAGAAATATAGATCTGCTCTAAAAACAAATCAACTAAAATGATTTCTGTAATTTCATGGTACTTACATGGCATCTTTAGTTAATTTTGAAATGTAAATGACTTCCCATTTGCCAGAAGTTATCGCTACAGCTTTCCCCTGCAGAAGATGGACAATCAAAAGATATAAGTGTTATAAAGGTGTTCTTCTGGCCTGTGGTTTTCCAGTCCACTCAGAGGTCTCAAAAAAGGTACAGTTCCAGTCCTTAATTGGACACAGTGACCTCTTTGTGGTAAAGAGTTACATAATGCTCTGGGTGACAACATTCCTTAATGAGAATGTAAGTTTGCAGTTTCAATTTATACCATATGGCTACAGCTTCCTTTCCTTACATTCCATGACAGGTTTGTTTATTGGTATAGTATATTTCTTAGTACACAAAGTAACTCTTTTTAAGAAGATTAGTCATTCTGTTGAGCAGATACAATAACAATGTATATCCCAATTAGAGATCTCTTTGTGGAGTGTGTCTGCTTGCATTTTAGAGTGTGTTTTAAAGCCCAGGCACATCAGAAGGGTTCTCTACTCCATATTTCCACATCTATCCAAGCAAGAGTACGTACCAGAGGAAAATACAGGATTTATATTAGAGCTTATTCAAGTAGGGTATTAAACAGTATCTGGCAACTTACACCTTTCACATAGTGGAGATGTTTGTAGCCCTTTGGATCACTCATCACCTTGTAGAAACTACTGTTGTCTGCGGCAAAGTAAGGAGTCAGCGGGTTGTACTGAGAAACAGGAAAGAGGTACGAGAGACAAAGAGTTCAGTGCCATTGTCATAATTGGAAGTTTAGAGGGCTTTATAACTTTCAATGTAATGAACTCACCCGACCAACCCAGCCTGTTTTACTCTTCTGTTCAAATTTTATGTTTTCCTTCCAGCTGGTTCCATCATAGTCATAGAGCTGCAGAAGAACCTGATCCTGTCTTCTAGTCAGCCACTGCACAGCAATGCGCTCATCAGTCACCCACGTTACTGAACTCAGGTAGTGATCACTTAGAGAATGCATGCACACACACACACAAACACACACACACACACACACACACACACACACACACACACACACACACACATAGAATTGCATTAACTAGGCTCAACATTAAGCTTACATTCATGACCAAGTTGGTCTGACATCAATTTACTGTTATTAATTCATTACACTTGCTATTTGTCAAAAACAAAACAGCCATTGCTGACATTGCTGTAATGTTGTATAAGAGAAGAATAAAACAGAACTCCATACCCTGCCCCAATGCTTTTTGGCACCACCACCTCTGAGCGAATGGATGGATTTGCGGCATGAACAACAAACAGCCTTGCTTTTGGAATGTTGGAGCCGGCCTTGTAAAAAAGAAAGACTAAAAATGAAATGTGGAACATATAAAAGAGAAAAAGCATCTCAAAATGTAAGTGTCACTATCAGGAATGAAGTGTTTTAGAATGCCATACCTTGGGGTACGGCACTATCATGGTAATGGGATACTGTCCATTTCCATACATAGAGTACTCAATTGCGTGCACATCTGTGTCATTAATCTGCACATAAGCTAGGTACTTTGCTGTGGGAGACCACCACATCCCCTCATTTGACACAAACACCTCCTCTGGAGAGAACAAACACCCGTGTATTACAATAGAAAAATAACAAACACATACACAGCAAGATTTCTTAGTTATGAAAATAACTCACATTGCCTATTTGTATCACTTTATACTTTAACTTTGTTTTAAAAAATACTTGAAAACTATTCGCTTGAAATAATGGAAAGTGAATGAATGTGTGTGCATACATGAATAAATGAACAGGATGGTTAATAAACAGATGGATAGACAAATGACCTTCGTACGCCCAGTCTGGAACTCCATTGAGAATTTGATTGATTTTTCCATCCTGGGTTATCTGTATGGGCTCAGCAGTGGCATTCAATTTGAGGTAAATGTTATAATCCCATACATAAGCCTGAAGAGGAGAGCATGGATTAGCAATAGCATTGTTAACAATCTGCATGACACTGAAGGTGATCTGTGCTTAAGGACAGTGAGAGATGAGGTTCTTCTCACCAGCTTGTTTTCCACAGGGGCCCACATTAATAACTGGATGACTTGAGGGATGTGAACAGGTGTGACGAAAGCCCTGGAAACCAGACACATTTAACTGAAGCACAGAGAGTAACACACTGAATAACAAATGTCTGTTCCCTGAGCAGTAGTTACATTCAGTGATAAAATCACCATGCATGGTGCATGGTCACTTTAGTTGCATGTAGTTTATATAAAAGTATTAGTAATATATGTATATATACAGTACTGTGCAAAAGTCCTATGCTGGGCCTCAAGCACTTATTCTTTCAGTTAGAATAAAAATAAAAATAAAATAAAAAATAAAAAAATAAACAATACATTGTGATTATATGGATGTCATGCACATAGAATTATTGGATTCCATAGATGTCAGAAGGTTCTTCTAACTGTACTCTGTTGTTGTCTCTAATGTTAATACAAATATTAAAAACAAAATATTGTGGTGTCTGCCATGGGCGCTACCATGAGGGGCCGTGCAAAGTGGCTCCTGATGCATGCCACACTCTCAGGTAAGAAGAAAACTTATTGTTGTTATTGTTGTTGAGGTTGTTTCTGTTGTTCGTGAGGTTGTGTTGCTTAAAGTAAACTCGTTTAAGGAGGGTGGGGTTTGTAGGGTAACTAGTGGTTAGAAGTGTCTACCCTCTTCATATGTTATGTGCTCCCATGTTACCCCCTCCTGTGTTTCGTGTGGGGGTTAGCGCTGGGCAGGACATTTCTTGTTGCCTGTTGTGTCTGTTCAAAATAAGAGCACATGTCTATATACAAAGTGTTTTCTGTGTTTTCTTTTACATTGATGCCAATTTTCTTGTTGCGTTTACTGTATTTTTACTTGATATCTAGTTTTATATTGTGTTTTCCTGGCAAAACACACTTAATGCCAGGATAAATTATCTGAAGCAGTTTTCTTGGCTTCCTAAGACTCATGCACAGTATATTTGTATATATACTGCATATGCTATTCTCTCTTTTCACAGCATAAATTGCTTTTCTGCTTGTTTGGAGGTCTGTCAGTTCAACTATCCAATACTGTTTTCTTCAGTAACGATAATGGCATACATTTATATGATGAACGCAAAGTGGATTTTTGTGTTTGTAGGGGAGCAAGCAAATAAAAATTTGTGGAAGTGCTTGTCTTGTGTTTAAATGCTTATTTGTTATTTTGACAGTTGTCCATGATTTTTTGATATGAAAGCTGAAGCTCAGAGGTTTGAATTGATTTTATAACGGGAGATTGTTCTTAATTCACACCTCTGAGCTTCAGCTTCAGCAAATTCAACCCTCTGCTTTTACTCTTCATTGCTCACTAACAGCTCAACACAGTCACAACATGTGTTCTTGTAACGTGTTCTTGTTAATTTGATAACAAAATATTTTATTTGATTATCTAAATAAAAAATGTCTTCATTCCACTTGCAAAATGGTCACTAATGGGCCTGCAGAAATTACATATACTATTTATATATTACGCAATTACAACAGGATTATACTTACTGAGTCTCCATATTGTATATGGAGTATGAGGCAGTGTAGGAGTGTCTCCATTGCTGTCAAGACAATTACATTTTGATATTAAAAATGAAGCAATGGCAATACTTTCTTGATCACATGTACAGTGAATATGTACATGATCTTAAGACATGAAGTGGTTATGATATTTGATTTGTAGTGGTCACCTTTGAATAATTGCTCTCAAAACAGATGAATTTCCTATCAGCAGACACTATGTAACCTGAGGCATCCACTTCAGCCTGTAAAGGAAATCACACTCTCCATCAAACACATTGAAATCAGCACATAGGATGAAAGATTAGAAAACGAGAAGTATCAAAGTGAGGCATCTTACAAATGTTGAGTTGCTCAAGTATAATGAGCTTGCCATTGTCTCCACATTATGCAGATACACGTTGCCATCTTTGCTTTTATGGAGGTATTCATTGTCTGTAGAGAAAATACATAAATGCCAACATCAAATCAAAAAAATTCACACCTATTGCTGTGACGTCTAACACAGCAAAGCCTGTGGACCTGGTAGGAGATAAAGTACCATAGCAGGTTAAAAACAATTCTAGGGAAGAGCAGTATGACAATATTTTAGTGTATCATAATAAGTTAAGTCATGCACAATATGCTTTTCTTTTTACATGCTGCTCTATTGACTGTAGACTTTTTGTACCATGTCGAATTTTACAGGATATTTTTCGCTGTATGCCACACAGCGCAATTATGCCCACTGTTTTGTGAAATGTCCTTAATAACAGTCCATATTCATGCTGGTTTGTGCTGTTTTTTCAACAGGGCAAAGTATTTGTGGTAATATTACACAAAACAAACTCTACTGCAAGCTGTGTCAAGACAAGTCAGAGCAGGTAGGTTGTCATAGGAAAGGGCCATTTGACTGACATGCACACCCAATCACAGTCCATTCAGCAAAAGCACAATTCAAGTATGACGTTTTGAACAGCGTCCAGGCCTATGGCTTGCTCTGAAAGAGCTCATGGTGCCTGCTACTAGCATTCAGCTTGATAAACAGTTATTTGTTTCCCATCAACCAGAGCCAGTTTAAATTCTCTGGAAGGTGAATTTCTGAGATTTGCTGTTATTTTAGTTTGCAGTTTACATCAGAAAGTCTGTGTTCTTCTGTGTACATTTAACACAAAAATGATCAGAAATGGAATCAAACATTTACTCATGTGAGGATCTTAATAGGAAACCTGAATATATCTTATATATATTTTTACTCAACTGCTGAGAATGTGTACTCATCATACACACATCAGGTCTAATGATGGGATAAGAATGTTATTCTTTCAAACATGTGTATGGTCATATTTAAGTATCTCACCTGAAATCCACCGCAGACTGTATGTCTGGTACCTAATAGTATCATTATAAAAGTCATCAAATGTGTAAGTCCTTTTTGAACCAGAGTCACTCCCTGAAACAGAAAACAGAACAAAGTCTCAATCTATGCATTTTCACAGCAAGCAGGTTAATAGCACTAGGTAATCACATGGGGGCGCCACTTCAAAAGTTAAATTGATGATATTCATTGGTGTGGCTGTGGTACACACTCAGTAACCTTTCCAGCCACACAGGCCTAACAAAATTACAATTAGTCTCTTACACTGTACCTTCACTTTATAGACAGAATTCAGGTTCATTCAGATAATATCACAAAAAATATAATAAATTAATTATAATAACAATAATAATAATCTGTTAGCAAATGTACAGCTTGCACCAGATGCACATGGAAAAATACAGTTTAAAGATGAATATGTAAATTATTTTAATAGCACTATACAATCAGTAGTAGTATAGTAGTTATTAACTTGAGAAATATGTTCTAAATATAATTGCTACTTTGTAAACAGTGGAAAAAATCTAAACACCTAACACAGTGAAATTGTATATATAGTCTAAGGAAGTTGCTCAGATTACTTAGAGGCAACTGTATACTTAGAGTAATCTATACTGGAAAAAATAGTGCACTGACAGAAGAAGGGTACTGTACACTGTTAGAAATAAAGATACTGTGCCAGTGCATTTTTCGTTCGTCAAGGTACAAACAATGTAAATGTTCCCTCAAAGGTAAAACAGCGGTTTTAAGTTCGAACTGGGTTCCTTAAATTAATTTTTCCAGGTGAAAAGTACAGACCATGTAATAGTGTGTATGTACTATGGTACAATTATATGTCCTGACTAAAGGTACTGAGATGTACTCTTGAGGGTACCACCACAGCGACAAGAGGGGTACTGCCCCAGTGAGAGTTTCATACCTTTATTTCTGAGAGTGTACAGGTATTTTCATTCAACAAGGTACAATCACTGTAAATATATCCTTAATGATACAACAATGGTCTTAAGGTTCAGTTGTGTACTTCACACTATGTTTACTTTCCATACACATTTGTATCTTGTAATAATCTAAAGTTTTACATTAAAAAGCATCAAGACTGTTAATAAAAAAAACTAATTCAGAGAGTTGGTGTCAGGGCCTTAAAATTTTAAAATTTTAAGCTAATCTAACTTCAAGTAATAAGTGGATAGGGCATAAAACACAGATCCTTGTTCCACTAACTTACTGTTTCAGAATTCAGTGAACTCAAGCTTTAATGAAGCCCAAACACTAACTTTTCTGTGTTGTTAAGCAACACATTTTTGCAGCGGAGGAAGGATGGAGTCAATGTAAATAAAAACAAATAAATAATTTGAGCAGTAATATGGAACAAATATTAGTTTATATATTGACTAAAGGCACCCTTGAAGGTACCACCCCAGTGACTTGAGGCACACTACCCCAACATTTTAGTACCTATATTTCTGACAGAAATATGACTCCAATGTGTTGACCTACAGAGCTACACTGATGCCTTCCTTTCTTGATTAACATAATGTGTGGCCACAACTTACTAAGTCATGGACACAGGACTCTAATGCATGGCTGCGACTTAACTAAGTAGTAAGTAAGGCCATGACGTAACTATCAAAACTTAATTAGGCTGTGCTCTTGACTTCACTATCTTATCATAGTAGTAAGTGGTGGCCACAAATGAACTATCTTGTTCCCTTGCCTTAGTAAGTCGTGGCCACACAGTAGGATCCTGTTCCCATGACTCAGTAAGTTGTGGCCATTCCTTATTTTTATTGGGAAGGGACGTCACCAGCGGCGCTCCATATCACTCAATGGCACGTAAGTATAATATGCTACATCAGCACAATTCTTACCAAGTAAAGCAGACAGAGAGACAGTAATTACGCTGATCTAACTTTTTTTACTCATGTTGAAACATCTGACACATTTAATGGACCTATAGTTGTATTAAATAACCAAAAAAATACATCTTAAAATTCACAATGAGACTTTAAACAGAAGTTCGACAAACGCTAGCAGTCGTACTCACTGTGGACATAAATGGCTGTTGGCACAGCTATGAGTGTGATGACGACAGCTGCTCCAACTGTGGCTACACACACCTTACTGCAGCCCTGCAGGTACACACACACACACACACACACACACACACACACACGGAAGTTCATATGAGAGATAACTCTCTAAAGAAACTGTAGTAGTAGCTGTATTAGTGCTCCAGTAAGACGAGAAAACTAACAGAGAAGTCTAAGCCAGTGTGGAGCTCCTCGAACACAATGTGCTCCCAACAGTGGGCTTCCAAACATGCCACGAGTGACTGTAAAAAAAAGAGGAGAGAAAAAAAGAGAAAGGAAAAAAAAGTAGAAGAAAAAAAGTTTATAGACTGACCATTTTCGCGCTGAAGAGTTAAAGCTGCCTCCAGTGTTGAAGAACGGCGCGCTGGAGTTTCTTACTTTCTCAGTTTCTCTGCTCTCAGATCATTTCCTCAGCGCTGCTCTTCTCTCAGTCCTGGAAGGCGCGGCGCTTTTCCAGCTACTTCCCCAGTTAAGCCCGTTCTGCCTGCGCTGGATCATTGAAGCAGAGGATGCGGCAGCGCTGAGGCTCCTCACTGCTCCTCACTGCTCTTCGCAGCTCTCAGAGGGCAGCGGAGTCCGAGCTCATTCAGCATGTGACCGCATGGCTCAGCACCCCGCGGTCAGCAATGCAGCACGAGCCTCATCCAGCAGACACACACACACACACACACACACACACACACACACACACACACACACACACACACACACACACGGTGACTAACGACGACTAGAAGGATCTGTTTTTAGTTAACAGACAAAAAGTCACAGTGTATATTTTAGGGGAGTTACTAGTAAAAATAACATCCACATTCATTTGTATGAGCTACACAGGCAAGCAGATAATAATAATATATGATATAATAATAGGGTTAGTGCACCACAGTAATTTGCTGTGATTGAACATCATTTGCATTTATAATATGCAGTTAAATGCAAAAGTTTTGAGTACATCTGCTCAGATTACGTTTTGTTGCTTTTTTGATGAAAAAGGTGAAAATTACACATCGTCTACAGAGGTCACAACTCTGCACTAAACCACATAAAATGCGCCCTGTGCAAAAGTCATGGAACTTTTTATACCGTATGTTTTATTTTTCTCCTGCAATATGTTAAACCCAGCACCCCATATTGAAAATAAACAATTGCAAAATGTTTTGATCGAATTTTAAAATTTGTCGAGTTTTAAAATGTAGGAAAATTGCCAAAAATGCCGTTTACTGCTTTTATTTCAGAAAGATGTATTATTTTCAACTTGACTAGTCATGTTCAAACTTTTGCATAGAACTGTGTGCATATAATGAGAAGACAGAAGTCTCTCAGCCACAGTACACTTTTTATAGGGATCTGATGTTTTCATCTGATAACTGATCGATAACTAATATGTGTAATCCATTTATTTATTTATTAATTAAAAAAACTAATTTACAGTTGATTTACTTACACCATATAAGCAGATAACAGAAGTCTCTCTGCCACAGTACAGATTTCCTATAGGGATACGATATTTTATCTGATTACTAATTAATAACACATGTAATTCATTCTTTTCTTTTTTTTAAATAAGGGAAAAAAGAAAAACCCAGAGGGAACTATTTTGAATTTTGTGCATTTCTAATTGCATCTCTGAGACAGCACAGGAGGGAAAAGTCTGTCCACTGTCCAACTGTCAGCAGAAGTCATGTTTGATGGCAGGTTGTCATCTGACAGGTGCTCTCTGGTGAGGGATGTACAGGGGTAAACAGCCTCTTCCTGAGGGGGTCTGAACAGGTGTGCATGATGTGTGTTTGTGTGTGACTTTCTCCCATGATGCTCTTTATGCCTGTCAATAAATGTTTGATCCAAGATCCATCATTACAGACTGCGCATGCAATAAATTAAACCCAGATGACATGCTGGACAGTCATTTGTTTGGTATGAATAACACAGTATGTTTCTTTACTCACATGTACTGTTTGAAAAAGTGTTATATGAAAGAGTGACGTGTACGCATGTATTCTTTCTGTGTAGATCATTATAGATTCTCTAGTATTGCTAAAACATCTGAAAACTAGCCAAGCAAAAACACACACTTTGCAGTTTGACATTTATTCAGGGTTAATATATCCACTGCGGTGTCACATTTTAGAATGTGTCAAGTTGGAAAAACCCATGTGCCATGCTTTCAGAATGCATGGTCAGTGCAAGAGAATAGTTTGATTAAAAGAAAAGCTCTTTTACCCAAGCTGTGACCCAAGCTGTGACAACATTCTTACAAAAACAGCTTAGTACACTCAAAAGTCTAAGCATGTTTCTTCAAGATCATAGACATAAGTAACCTCATCTATGTGTATCTGTCACTTCTCTCTTACACTGACAAAATCCAGGAACGGTCTCTGTCAAGCAACTTGGGAACGGTCAAGGGCTTAAGACCTAACATGGGATTAATCCCACTGTTACCTCTGAAGTCACTGCCAACTGACTGCTGGGCTACTACTGGTAATTGAGGACGATGACATTATCAAGGAGAACAAGTCACCATTTACATTTGCCGTTATGTATTTGACAGAGCAACTTACAATACAGGGTGAATGTAGCATTTATGTGTGGTACCCGAAACTGTGAATGTACAATATGGAGGGTCATCAATCAGAAACCAGGATTCTAAATAAATGAATACAGTTTTTTATGAAAAACAAAATAAACAGAAAATAAGAGTAACCACAACAAAACAAGGCTTTTGTGAAAAACAAAGTTAAGAAATGCTCCCATTTAGTTTACCACTGCACACTGATGATAAAATGATACAATCTTTGTTCCACTTAGTAATTTTTTCTGCAGATTTCGCATATTTTGAATATGATAGGTAATTTAACAAAATGTTGATATTCAAGTATTACATTACTTCAACAGCACAATACCTTTGACAGTGTGTTCATGATAACCAGTTGCCAGTAACAGAACCAAGATGAGTGTTGAGTTTTTCCAGTGGTTTTACTCTGTGTCTTCACTTTCTTCGTCTGAGTTGTGCGTGACAAGGTCAGCATGCAGTGAGTAGTCAAATGCAGGGAACCTCATGGAGAGCTCACTCCACTTACTGAACACCTTTTTCTTTGAGTCATATGTCACCACAAAGTTCTTAATGTGGAGACAAGGACATTCAATACTCTTATAAAGCATCATAGAACCCCAACGCTGTAAAAAAAATCATAATGCACACATTCAGTCAAAGTGCCTGTGTTACGCAAAAAATGTTCACACAGCTTGCTGAAGAATGTAAAATTAGGGATGTACCTGTCCACAGCGTTTACATGCAATGACCCCATTTGCTTCATAGTCCAGCAATCTCTCCTGAAGGGAGGTGTTCTCTCTCACAGTGAACAAGTCTCTGAAATGAAGTAAAACACGATAATCTTTATGATACATCATAATTATCACATTTATGCAATGTGGATTTAAATATTATACATTATTCACTAAAAGGTATTTTTAGATGCTTTATTCAGTATTTCAAGAATTCTATGAACAAGAAGTTATTAAAGGATAAATTATATTTACAACCCCAATTCCAAGTAGGGACGTTCATTATATCATTATATTCTGTTTTTATTTATGTTTTACACAACGTCCCAACTTCATTGGAATTGGGGTTATACATTTACTTATTTGCAGTATTTTTATTAAGCTGTAATTAGTCGTTTTTATTAAATTTGAAGTCAAGTGTTACAGTGTGTTTGCATCAATGTTTCATAAGCCACAGGACAGATATTGTTTTTTTCAGCAGAAACATACTTGAAGACTGGGGTCACGTTGACATGGTGCATGTTCTCAATGATCTCAATGTCTTCTCCAGAGCAAACTAATGTACCACAGCTTCTGCAGCTGAGCTTCACTTTGCTGGGGTTCTCATTTTTCATGCCCTTTTGCTGCTTCTTCTTCACCTTCACACGCTCTTCCAGGATCGCCTGCATCTGGTTCTCTTTTACCTAAATACATGGCCACACATTATGTACAGTGTTTCCATTCTGCTGTATATCAAGCAGTTCCAAAACTGGAGCTGGAAACAGATCTTCATGTGAACATTCTAACAGAGAATTTAAAAAATAACTGGACTGAAAAGGTAGTTGTAGAAAAATCAGAGACTCTTTGCTATATATTCTAAGCTCTAGATGTGTGTAATAATCCAGTCTTATAGGGTGAGTCATATGTAATGTATGAAACTGGTAAAATGCCACAAAGTGAACTCTTACTTTCTTTTCATATACTTCTCGGGTCAATGTGCACACCCTGGCGATGGCTTTGCTCATCATTTTCTCCCTGTATTCATTCACACTCTCCCTCTCTGCTACACCCGATCCTGCCTCCTCCACCACTGTATAGCTACTGTCTTCTGCTCTTCCTCGACCTCGAGCCTACATAGATAAAGCACAGACAAACTCTTCAAATTAAACTCAGTTTAGCTCAGTTCATTTTAGCAATCATGTTGTGCTTATATGTTTGGGGGGATACAGAAGTTAGGTCTGATGTTGTTATGTATGGTAGTATGTGTGTGAAAGGTATCATGTTTGCATATTTTATGTACAATACATATAAAAGGATGGAATGGGGTAATATGGGTATTATGCAGTATAAATGACAAATTACAGACATAAATTCAAAATAAAACAATTTTCCCTTCTGACTCAAAGCACTACTCGTGAGATATATAATCCAACACTTACCTGAATCATAGCGATTTCATTAGTCACAAGACCGTATCGAATGACAAAGTTACATTCTGCAATATCCAGCCCTTCCTCTGCCACAGTGGTGGCTATCAACAAGTTGATCTCTCCCTCACGAAATTTGTTCAGTACATCCTTCTGCTCAGCCTGCCAGCATACAAAAGAGAAAGTAAATAACCCTGCACAACAAACAACCATTGTAGTTATAAGAAAAGTTCCATTGCTGACTAGAGGCACTGTCTTTTTTACTATGGCTCACACATTAAGACACTCTCCTGTATGTACGAATAATAACATACTTTGACACTACATTTATGTTGCTTTTATTACACGTTTGATCAGAGCTAAAACATTTCAATGCAAGTTGAAAAAATAATAGTCATTATTGTTTAAAAAAAAAAAAAAAACTCACAGAAGTCATTGGCTTGACCACGCTTTGGTCCCCTCCACCAATCAAATGGCTTGCTCGTACACCAACGTCCTCAAACTTTGTATTCTCTTGAATCCACTGGCTGAGAGCGATGGCGCTGAGGCGTGTTTTGGTGAAGATGATGCCTCTGGCCTTAGTTCTGGAAGTAAATTCTTTCAGAATGAGGGTCTTCAGCTGGGCCAGAGTGTTATTTTCATATGCAGGATTTTTCATCAGCGTCTGCAGAAGCTCTTTTTTATCTATACAATGAAGGATGAAAAATGGTGTTAAATGATCTCAAAGCATGAAAGTAATAAACAGCAAGTTTAGTAGTAACCCTAGCATCCATGACCTACTAGGCTCCTTCAGAGTGAGTACAGAGATGGAAACACCATGAAAGATTCTGACATGCTTGTCTGATCATTCTGGCTCTTGCTGTGCTGAGTGAGAGGCATCAGTGTGATACCTTTGAACAAACCGAAGAGAAATCTTTCAGTGTCAGTGATTTCAATGGTGTCCTCATCATCAGGGTTGAATTTCTTCTTGATCTCCTCATCATGGTACTTCTGGAGGAAGCTGAAGGCATCAGACATGCGGATGGTGTTGCTTTGGTGGAGAGCCTCATTGTACTGACGTAGATGCTCTGCACAAACCCGCACCTTCTGGTTGTCCTCTTTAGCAGCTAAAAGACAACACAGAACAGGGGTATGCAGCATTATTACTGCTACAAATAGTACCAGTAGTAATAGTATCTACTACTATACCAATTGCATCCACTACTGCAACATTTTTATTTGTACGTCTCTATTAATAATCATATTGGTTATACCGTGAAAATGTTTACTTCTTAGAATTTTAATTCATTAGGTTTTTAGTTATTTATAGTCATTTGTGGTCATTTTTCCACTTATGTTTTAATGACTTACACTGGACCACTAGAGGGTGCTTCACTGCTCACTGGTGGTCCGTGGCCCACAAGTTGAGAAACCCTGGTTTAGAGTATCAGCTCACATTAAAACTTTTTTTCAATTTATTTTATTGTAAGCCTAACTAGTTGTATGCAACTATTTGTAGAGAATACTTTAAAAGTAAACAAAGAAACAAATAAATAATAAGTAGCTTAGTAACATAAAGTGAATATAATATGTATGTAGTAATTTACAAGAATACTTTCCAAAAAAAATTTAAATATTCAGAAATTATAGAAGTATATACAATGTAAATAATTATATATAAAAAAGGCACAAATCACATTCAGTTCTGACAGAATAATACTACGATTATTTCACTATTTCTATTATTATAACTATATACTTTTCAGACTAGTATTAGTATATTTGTTCTACTGTTAATATTATAATTTGTTTAATATTTAATCATATTTCAGTCTTCCACTTTTTACTTGCAGTAAGTGTTCAGCATCTGCACAGAAGCTGTGTGGGGTGCTTTGTTTTGAAGTTTTAAATAAAACTCTTCTCTTCATTGTTACTCAATGAGAAGGTGCTGATTTACCTTCTTGGAGTGTGCACTGTTGCGCAACAACTGAGTAACACAACAATGCAGTAGTTGTGTGCAGACTGTGGAGTATGGGGCTGCTGGACGTTAAGGTTTCAGATATAATTTATTGGACACAGTTTTGGCACTGAAACATTCTATGACATCATTCTCCATGAGCACATGTTGTATGCATTGAGTGTTGTCTGGAAAAAGTACTATTATACTGTTCTCTGAATGAGGCTATGCTTGAGCCATGCTCGACTCCCTAATCAAGGCCATGTTGACATTTCTCTCACCATTCTGCTCTTTCTGGACCACCCACTGCTCATAATTCTGGGTGCCTGGCTGGCAGAGTGGCTTCAGCTCAGCGTGCGCATGAATATCATCCATGATCCCCTTTATCACATTTCCAAAGGGATCCTTTAAAATGGCAGACAGAAACCAGAGTTTGTCATCACATTACCATTTTCTGCATGCTCTGAAACTCTAATCGGGAGTGAACACTGAACTGAAAAATACAGAATGTCATACTTTGAATAAATGTTCCTGTTTCTATGTATTAACACATGTAAGCAAGATGATGACCATAACAGTTGACTGCTAATACAAATACAACAAATCATTACAGTACCAAATAATATGAGTTATATAAAGTACTGCACAAAAGTCAGAGGTAGTAATTATTTAACTTCCAGTCAAACGGCCATTAAGTGTAAGCTATTCATTTTCAGCAGATATTTCTGAGGAGCTAAGATATAAAATAAGCCACTTGCATAACAAAGAGGTAAGTCAAATTAAAAATAGTTTTCAAAAAGGAGTTTCCAAAACTGGAGTTTAAAATGATCAAAAGATATAAAGAAAATCGGTCTCCTAACAAACGTGCAATACCTGGTAAAGCACCAAAACTGTCACCATCAGAAAATCAGTACTTAAAGCTTTTATCTCTGATATAATCCAGATCCATTCTGTTAAAAAACAGGTATCTCTATCCATTCACAGAGTGGCTGTTTGAATGCATCCACCCTATGGGTGTCTGAAAGGATGTGTTGCTGTCAAAAAGCTGAGAAAAGGAAATTTTAAAAAAGAATTAAATTTGCAAATCAAAGAAAAAAGCTGCTGATATTCTCTGGACAATGAAATAGTCACCCCAGAGCCAAGACCTCAACATTACTACATGTTTTTGGGATTACTGGCAGAAAATGAAGCCAATGACTTAGAATCAACTTTTAATGTCTTTAAAAAATTAATTAATTAAATGAAAGAATGGCGGTTTCTGACCTTTGCACAATATTCTAAAGTAATATGGAGGTGCAGATGGATAGATACCTCTTTTCTCTCTTGAGCACTTGCAATGCATTTGTATGGAGCCTTGGCTTCCTCTCCAAGGCTTTTGGTCTTGATTGTGTACGCATCCAAGTTAGCGCAAATCTGCAAAGCATCAATTTAATGACTAGCACATTTACTTTTGAAGCATTTGACCCATTAAAATATTTCAGACAGATGTGGTCAGTCACTGCCCTCTTAACACCACTACAGTTATCCCTCTGTGACGTATACAGTATGTTTCAAAAGGCAGTGAGCACATGAAATACAACATTTCTTCTGTCTTCAAGAAGAGGTGGAGAGATTCTCATTGTTTGTTTTGGCACATTAGCCACAGGGTTGCGAAAGAAGTGTACTAAGACACATAGCATATGTGGTGAGAAGGCCAGGCTGAGTTTGATCATCCCCCAGTGTGAAGAAGAATGAACAGCATGGGATGCTTTATGGCTGCCCTGAGCACAAGGGCCACGTGGAACACTGGAAACAGCTTGGTGCAGAGAGATGAATGAGACATAAATGAGGAATGGGTTGAGTGGAAATGAGAGGGAAAAGTGGAAAAAGAAGAACACAGAAGGAGAAAGTAAAAGGATATTGTTAACAAATGAAAGGGAGGGTCAAAGGGAATGTGTTGTAAAGAGCACAGAAGATTTGAATTTATGCTGTATCTGGTAGAGTGTATCTACGTGTGTATGAGTATTTAGTGAGTGTGTGTTAAAGCATGTATTACTCTGAGAATGTGCTCCTCGGCTTTCAGCTGGGTTTTGGCTCCACCCACGCCGGGTGAGGCAGTTAGGCCGAGGATTTGTGGGAGGGGTATCGGAGTTTTCATTTCCTTAACCAATCCAGCGTTCTTGTGCTTTTGTTTCAGGTAGCGGATCATGATGTGGTTATACACACCACCCTTCTGAGTGTGGTGACACTCATCAATGACCATCAGAGTGAACTCTGCAACAAAACACAGCAACAGCACACTCAGTTCACCTCATTTTCATATGACTCAGTGTTAAAAAGTTCAATTCAATTTCCTACAGTACCACTGAACTGATCTTTATTTTATCTTTTTATTTTATTATTGTCAAGTAACATGCAATACAATCAAAACATTCCAGGTAGAGCAATTTTCTTGTTTGTCAGCATTTCTAGTATTTTACACTCAAAAACTCCTTTTGGTTCTACTGGAACTCCATTAAAGTAACCCTAAACATGGCTCTGGCATTCGAATCCTTATAAATGGAAGTTGGATTAAATTTTGTTTGAAACTTTTCTAAACACAACAACGTGACGAGAGAGAAAGAGGGGGAATGCCCTGCTGAGCATCCAGCGCCGGAAGCCTGTGTTAACCAGACTGGAGTGTGTTTCTAATCAGCAGTGAGATGTTGACAGTAGTGGAATAGTATGGAGGAAGCAAGGCAGGCAGCATACATACCAGACCTACCCAACTAAACTGGCTCAGCGCTTTGATGTATGAATCTTTCTCTCATTTGTCTCCTTTCAGTAAGATTTTAATTTTTTTCCCTTTCTTTTTTGTCTTTCTTTTTCCATTCCTAACAGTTAAATATTGCACTCTTAATCTTCCTCCCTCCTTTCAACACCTGCCTTGATTTTATTAATGTTTATGCTGTGCAGCCTGGATTTGTTTTTCTGATATTTTCTTTGGAATCCTCATTCTCTCCAGCTTTTGTTTTCCACTAAGAAGGCAGCTTTTTAGACATGAGGTTTAGGGGTTTTTACAGCCGTAAACCACACTACCTTGAGGCCTGAATGCCTAACAGATTCCAACAGTTCCCACAAAGCTGCTGGAGCTGGAGTATACAGCGTTACATCTGGTCCCCAGCGACCACGACAACCAGCAGGAGACAAGCTCCTGCTCTTAAGGTCAGAACCTCTGCTCTAAAACTGGCAGTCTGAGCTGGTACATAGATTCAAATGTGAAATTTATAGTAGAGCTTCCCCTCTGCAATTCTGCTTAAAGCACAGTCTCAGGCCTCTAGAGGAAAGGTCCACAGTGTGCATTTCACAGTCCTAGACAGTTAGCTTTACAAATCAAACCATAAAGGTGTTGTGTATTCAGCCTCAAAGGACTGATTTCAGCTTTGTAATGGAACACTGAGTCTGAGCCACTGACAAAAAAGGAAAAAACCTTTCTCCTGTGAATTTGATCAGTCAGCCAACCACTCGCTTACTTACTGATGGCTAGAACAGATATGTGGTCTGAAGACCCAAGAAAAGGGAAAAATGACTCAACAACAATAAACAGCATATGCCACTGCAGGGGGATTCCACTTTGTGGTCCACAAGGCAAACAGCAGAGTGAGAAATGCTAGCGATGACAACAAAGCAAAAAAAAAATCTTTCTAACAAAACATCAGGTCAACAGATTGGTCTCTATCCAATCTCAGCAATAAAGTGAAGCCTTCAAACGTTAAATCTGGCTTCAGAAACACAGTACTTCTGGAATCATCTCCCAAAGGAAAAAGTAATGATAAGAAAAGTGTGACCTACGTGATAACTTTATCCCATCCTCATCACCCTGCTTGGCTTTGGCTAAAGAGTTTTCCAGAATCTGTGCAGTGCAGATGATGATGTCATTCTTCTCAACAACTTGTGGGAAGGAGATTTTGAGCTGTGAGTCTCCACTGACTCTCTCTACAGAGTACTGGTTCTTCAGAAACTTCCCAAACTCTGCTTTGTAGTGCTGCTCCACCAGGGGCACCTGCACAGCGAGTTAAACACATTTTCTAATAACCCTAAAAATAATAATCACAAAACTCTGATTGTTTGTTATTCTTTACATTTCCACTTGCAGTGTAAAACTGAGATACCTTCAGTTTTCACTTTAAAGAGCTAGTGCAGTGCTAATGCACTGAGTTAGCTCAACAAGGTTAATTTAAAAGCTAAAGTCACCAAAATGGACAAATATAATAGGGCAGGACTCTTCATTTTAAACGTGTTTCTTTCTTTTATCCTCCCAAAGAAAACCACAATTTTAAATTTATGACAACCACCAAATTTAAAAGATTCATATGGTGAAGTATAACTATGTGGTTAAATCCTGCCTTAAATCCTGGCAACATTCAACTTTCTAACCATGCTATACTTTTACTTTTTCATCTCTCCAGCATTCCCACAATTTTGCATTAGTATAAAAAAACTAGTACATGTTTATTCGTGCCAGAAGCTACAACATTTCTATTTGGTACAAAAATTCATCTTCAGATTTTTCACAGTGAATGCACATTGATAAAATAGCTAAACCTTATACAGATAACTCCCATGCTCTTATTTTCTTCATTTCGATTCTTCTATTCTTCCCTCATAGACATTCCATGATCAACTGTGAGTGGAATTTTTTTGAAAAGAGGAAGCGTTTAGGAACCACAGCAGCTCCGCCACAAAGTGGCAGAGCACATAAAGTTACAGAGCGGGGTCACAGAGTGCTGAGGTGCAGAGTGCATAAAAGTCGTCAACGCTGTGCTGACTCAATAACTGCAGAGTTCCAAACCTCCTCTGACATTAATATCAGCACAGCAACTGTTCATTGGGAGCTTCATGGCAGGGGTTTCCATGGTTGAGCAGCTGCATGCAATCCTTACATCATCAAGTGGTGTAAAGCACGCCGCTACTGGACTCTGGAGCAGTAGAAACCAGTTCTGTGGAGTGAAGAATCACGCTTCTCTATCTGGCAGTCTAAATTACGAGTCTGGGTTTGACAAATTCCAGGAAAACATAAACTGCCTGACTGCATTATGCCAACCATAAAGTTTGGTGCAGGAGGGATAATGCTATGGGGTTTTCAGGGTTTGGTGTAGGCCTCTTAGCTCCAGTGAAGGGAACTTTTAATGTTTCAACAGACCAAGACATTGCGGACAACTGTTCCAACTTTTTGGGAACAGTTTGGGGAAGGCCTGTGCCCCAGTGTGCAAAGTAAGGTCCACAAAGACATGGTTGGGTGAGTTTAGTGTGTAACACCTTGGCTGGCCTGCACAGAGCCCTGACCTCAACCCCATCAAACACCTTTGGGATGAACTGAAGCAGAGATAGATTGCGAGCCAGACCCTCTTGTCCAGTATCTGTATCTGTCCTCACAAACACTGTTCTGGATGAATGGACAAAAATTCCCACAGACACACTCCAAAATCTTGTAGCAGGCTTTCGAGAAGAGTGGAAGCTGTTATAACTACTACTAAGGGGCAAGTCCTATGTTTATATATTTATATATATATATATATATATATATATATATATATATATATATATATATATATATATATAAGAAGGTTTATTTTAGAAGTTTAAGTTTTATTTGGAGGATGTGCACTTATTTTCACTTAGAAAATCAAAGCGAAATTTGGCCAGGGGCACATCTGTATATGTATTTGCATACCAGCATCTTCAGGCAAGTTTGAAACAGACAATGTTGGCTGCAAAAATATAAGCATTCTCAATTATGGACAGCATTAACAGCTAGTTTGTGACAATATTGAAGAAACAAGCTGTTAGAAGGCAAAGTGTGCCATTCAGAAACTGTGGCATGGACTGAGGCAGTGAGCTGTGGTAACACACTACCACTATGAAGGAATTTCAGTTTTCACCACTTTGCAGCTTGACACATTTTAAAAATGACCACTCAGGAGCTGATTCAGTAGAAAAAAAGCTCTTCAGCTGCCAAACCAAATACTTTCAAAATCCCCATCACACTTCCTCTTTACACAAAATCACATGAACGTGATATTCTAGGCTGTACTCCACTGTGTAAGCATGCAGCATTGTTATATACCCCAACACAAATAAAGTATGAATCAACTGCCTGGGGTTATGACACACATTCATAAGACTGGTACGTATCTGAATATAGTCTGTTATAAACTGCATTTGTGAATGTTCAGTCATGTGCTAGCAGTCTGGTGTTTTTCATATGCATTTAGATCGCTGGCCTGCAGTACCTTGTTGACCAGGACAACAACTTTTCCTGGCTGTCCCATCCGCCTTCTGCTCTCCAGATGTTGTTTAGTGATGTACACTGCCACTCTAGTTTTACCACTTCCTGTCGGGAGGCATATGATGATGTTCTTTCCCTCGAGAGCTGGCCAAGCAACTTCCATCTGATAATCACGTAAAACAATCTCTCCTTCGGTTCCTAAGAGAAAGAGAGAGACAAGGGTTGGGGGGTGAATTAATGGACAGCTTGAGGTTAGGCAGTAGGTCCTGTGTTGACACCCCCCCTGTAATCAGTCTGTGCTACATTCTCTCAGCCCCTAGTGTGGGAGAAAAATTGTTTGTCACTTGTGCGTTTGCTGTTTTAGTGAGTTTTATTGACCTTCTGTGGTCTCCTGATCCAACTAGTCTGGTTCAGCTAGTCACTCCTTCAGAAATGCAGAAAAACAGACCAGCCCTCGGTGCAGCAGGAAGCAAACAGTGGCCTTAATGCTCTCTGTCTTTTCATTACCAACTCTAAGTCTCCTTCAGTTTATTAAAAAGGAAATACCACATCATCCATGCCTTGAAACACTGAACCAAGAACATAGAGTACACATTCCACTCCCAGGAGCATGTTCACATGTTTTCATTCAACAGCAGAAAGTCCTTGCAACAAAACCACGTCTGACTTAGTTTCAATCTAGGTTAACTTTGAGTCGACTCTGTGCAGGCTCACCACAAAGCAATGGAAAAGAGAAGGCTGAGGTCTTGGCAAGGCCTAGATCAGGCATGCAGCCCAACAAGGGAGGTAGCTCTGTGTGTGACTGTTTCTGGAAATGCAGGGAGCTGCCCTGCCAGTTGGGAAACTCAAGGAATGGGTATCTATATCCACTGCTCAATGAAAGCCACCACCACACAGCTTTAGACACAATGCGCTTCAGCATTAAACTGACAATAACCATTCACTTGGTTGCAGAGTGAGTTGTCTTCAGCCGTGTCATTTGATATAATAGATGGACAGATACAGAGTTGCCAAAGAAGTTGAAATGACCAGACAATAATAACTGCTGCTGCATCAAACATTTGTGAGTGTATGAGAGTGTGTTTATACGTGTATATCAGTCTGTTGTGCATTCTGTCTTTCAAACCCAACATGATTTTTGACTTTCAGCAGTTGAAAAAAATAAGAGCATGGTGTAGCATGCACCACCTGGTGGACAGTACTGATATGACCACAGACCTTATCCAATCTAATGAGGCACCCACCTACTGTATGTTTGTCCTGTTACTGTGCAAACACAGAGGCATAAATATTTCAGTTAGGCCACAGTTTGTAAATCTTCAACAACAACATTTATTACATACTAATCTGATTTAGGCTAATACTCCAAGTCCTAAACATTTGTACTGAATATATCTCTACTATTATAATTGAAAAAAAGTGTATCCACTGCTCCTCATTCATGCTTTTAATTGTTTCCTGTATAAGTATACAAGACAAAAACAAGGGAGCAGTAACACAGGCCTCAGCCAATCAGCCTTTCAGCATAAAGAGCATGTGTTTGTCAGTTGGTCATTGAGACTGATCCCCTTGACTTCAGTGAGATTTGTCAGAAAACACATAAAACATGCTTCGCAGTATAATTATGACCTGAATTCTGCTTGAGTTTTTCATCTGTCTTCTTCTCCTTCCACTGCAAAACAAGACCAACACAAAGGATTTTTCTTGGTCCCCACTTAGTAACAATGTGATTTTTCACACTTTTCCTGCTGTACAAGGTTTGGGATTTGTTTTATGAATATATGTTAATGATGATGAGCCACTTTCTTCATACTCAATGTTTTTGTTATTCTAATCTGAGTGAGCACTGAGTGGAAGGTCTCTTTGATCTGTTAATAATTAGAGAGTTCCTGAACTAATGTTGCATTTTATTTGAAACTGAATACCTACCAAAAATTGGTGCTTGCTAAAGGGGAATTCCTGTTGTTTTTAAATTTGCATAATTAAACTATTAAGGCACATACACAGTTATTCCGGTGGTTTGATATGAAATATTCAATTGTAGAGAAACTTAGCAGGTCAGAATTGGTCACAATGACAGTTATAGAAACCATACGTCTGAAGCAGAATGTAGGTAAAATCACACCAATTTTTTTTTCAGGTTTATCACTATTTTAACATTATCAACATTACATATAAAACTCAGAAAATGTGTGAATTCACTGAGCATTTTGGATAATAAATAAAACGCCTTGTAGATGTTCCAATTCTCCATCAACACAACTGTAAAGAAATTAACATTGATAAGTTTCTCTACAATGTGCTATTCCACACCAAAAACCTTGAATTACTTTATATTATACTTTATTTACTTTAAACTTCAAACCTTTACTGTTCCTTTACTCCCTCCTAAAAGTGATCACTCACACACTGAGACCATATTGTCACGATTGGCTCCTCCCACTCCTCCATGTGGTTTGTGTTTTGGTCTTGCATGTGTATCTGTTTACATGTCCTTCTTTGTTTGGTTTCCTCCCAGTCTGGCCCGCTTGTTTTCTTGACTCCACCACTGATTTGTTCCACCTGTGTCTTGTGAACAATCGTTAACCCTGTTGTATTTAAGCCCTGTGTTTTCCCCTGTGAGTTTGCTGGTCTTTGTGGGATGTATGTATTGGATGTATGGTTTGATCGTGTTTGATGTGTTTGTCTTGCTAGTCTTTGTTTGCTGGACTTGTTTGGGTCCTGTGCTCTGTTCATCATGTCTGAACCCCAATCTCTACTTGTCGGCTGGACTGTCTCGACCATGATTTTAGGTTTGCTCATAATAAATCTCGCTTGTCTCCGCACATACGTCCATCTACTCATGGCACCACGTTACACCTCTAAAGGAATAATGCTAATGTTATGCGACCTTGGTGAAAACACTGGGGACAGCTTTAAGCTCCACGAACCTTGGTGTGAAGCATTATAAAATTTCTTCTTTGCACTCTGGATATGACGGGCTTAAATTCTTAAAAGCTATCATGAGAGATTTGCTTAAACTCAAGAAAGCAAAGCCACTGCCCACATGAGTTTGTTTGGTATTCTTTAAACCATATGCTAAGTAGGTCTTTGGATTCACAAGCGAGCCTTCACAAAACACAAATGTTGTCTCTAATAAAAAAAAAAAAGTAGGTTCAGATCAGATCTGATTCCACCTTCACGTCTTGCAATCTAAAATTTGCAACAGTACTTAAACATCCTTCCCTTAGTCCCTTTGTCCTTTCTTACCTAATATATAATCCCCCAGTACATCCCTATACCAGAACAGTCGGAGCATGTGCATGCTCACGCTTGTCATTCTAAAACACATTACAATGTGGAATTGGAGCTTTCAGTGTGCTACTATATTTTATATTGCTATATAAAAGAAGCACAATGCTGCCTCTATTGTTGGAGGCCCTGCAATAGTTTCTAAAAAGATATGCACATATTAAAAACTGAATTTTCACCCTGCTAAAGACTTACTCTTGATTTGTTTAATTAAAGTAACATTATAAGGTGACATAAATCATGATAAATGTTATTAGAGAAGAGAAAGCACTGAAGAGCCTGCTTTATACTGAGAATTAAACAAATAATTGCAGATTAACTAATGCATAAAGTTTAACAGTTTAATCATGAACAGTTTAAACAATAAGTATTTTAACTGTTAGGTTCCAGAAGTCAGCTTATAGACTTTCATATTGTACTGTTTGTCATGATACCTTCTAATCTCTTTTGACAATGACAACATAACAGGGAGTTTTCTATGTGGTCTGCAGCAGGATAAAAATGGATGTTACCTGACTGATCCAGACTCTCTGCTGTTTGGTCTGTCTCCATTTCCTCATCACTGCCTTTGTACAATTCCAAATCTAAGACATGACAAAACTATGATAAGCATGTATACAGACTTTACTGACATTTTCTCTGAATTAAATGTAATGAGGCTTAATGAATTTATGGCTGAAGTTGACTCATCAATACCTCCAGTGGCAAGATCAGAAGATGTATCCATAGAAGAGAGGAAGCTGCTGCTGTCCATGCTGCTGTCTAGGCTGCTATCCAGGGCTGCGCCCCTAAGGCCTGGTGTGGACATGAGAGAGGCCTCGGAGTCCAAAGGTGGAGGGGAAGAGATCGATCTAGGAGAAGAATCATCCACAACCTGTTCCATTTTCTCCATTTCACCCTGAGTAGCCTGCTCATGCCCTTCCTTCAAAGGCTGTGGTTTGTCATTTTCACTGGACACTGCTTCTGGAAAGCAGAGGAGCATCAATGATGTGTCTGACTGTAGCAAGTAATGTCCAGTTCATCTTTATTTGGTCGCACTCACACACAGCTTGTGAAGCCATACTAGAGGCATACTTTTATATTTCATGTATGAACCTCACTAGCATAATCTTTTTGAAACAGAAATAAATGTAGTCGTTTAATTAAGACTTTCTGCACAATATCTACCCAGGCAGCCAATATACGTTTATAGTTTATTAAGTACATCTACCCTGTAAACAGTCAATGGCCAATCTATCTGGTTCATCAGTTAAAGACTACAGCTACAGTTAAAGACTGTGGCTCTCTCTTGCTGTGTACAATTTGTCATTAACTCTCTCATCAATCAAGGGACAGCAACCATCACTGACAAAATGTTACTTGGGTGGAGGATCATTCTCAGCACAGTACTGACACCAACATGGCAGTGGCATGGTGATAAGTGTTGCGTCAGATTGGGTTTTTTACACATTGTGTACTCTTACTGGCCACTTCATAGACACATAGACATATTTTTTGTTGAAACAATCTGTAGGTGTACAGCTCATCTCTGGACAATTAGTGTTCTTCTAAAAAATGAGGTTTTTAAAAATCCGGCAATACTGCTGTTCCTAATATACTCTTGCCACCACATCACGCACTAACATGCCACTATTATGTCAGTGTCATACTGTTATGTATGTCATGCTGTGCTGACAGAGGTTCACTGGTGGTTCCCTTCCATTGATGGACAAGATAGACAAGTAGCAACAGCATAGCAACAGGCTACAGTCAGAAATTGTATACTGACAAAGTAGGAGTGGGCAATTTGACTATATTTTATCATTATTGTGACACTGTCACAATGACTTATTCAGAGCATAATGTGGGTGACATCGGTACTTAAAGAACACTGATTAACTACATAATTGAGCAAAAGTGGGCATAATTAGCCATGTTTAAGTGGACTTACAGTGCAGTTTGTAAAACATTAAACACAAATCATTGTATTTAATATCATAGTATTTTTATTGAACTTTTTAAATATCAGCAAACTGAAACATGTGTACCGTGATGCATATCAAAAATATCTTATGTTGTGATATATATATATATATATATATATATATATATTGCCCACCCATACTATAAAGTGCACCAATATGATAGTAGTAGCTAACAAAAAGGCCAATGAGTGGTAGGTACAAAGTAGGTGCACTTAATAGACTGGCAACTTACTGTATATCTGTACTCTTCACCTATCATACCTGTCAAATCCAGAACAGAGATCTGTACAATGTTTGTGTGAAATCTATGACTGAAGTAAGCCTCACCAGGGTCCTCCAAGGGTTCTCCTTGTAACTCCTGAGCCAACCCAGCATGTCCTGTCTCTTTCAGAGCATCCAGGAATTGAGAAAACCATCCAAACTCATTCTTCATCAGTCGAGAGAGCAGCAGACGTGCCCCGGCCATGTTCCCCTGCCGATCAGTCTCTGCTAAAATCTTTTAAGGGGTCATGAGTGTGTGTGTGTGAGGGAGGGAGAGATAGAGATAGAGAGAGAGAGAGAGAGAGAGAGAGAGAGAGAGAGAAAGAGAGAGAGGGAGGATAGCATGATTAGGCTACACCTGCTGGTTTATTTGCTCTCTGTGTTTATCTTATCCACAGTATTTACAACAACATTGCTGTGTAGAAAGAGAAAGATACTATTGAAGAGACAAGCATCCTGGTACAGCATATCTAGACCTTATGTTTTTGCATTCTTGTATGTATAGTTTCTTATATTTTCTTCCTATTAATTTTACTTGCTCAAAATATATCATACCATTCACTCCTCAATCTACAAAATCCATGTATGGAAATGAAGCTGTAAAAACAGCCTGCTTTGACTACAATGTTTTCTTTGCTTTGTCTACATCTGCCTGTTCAATCTACTGCAGTTCAGCTGTTCATTCACACTGAAGTTATAAGAAAAATTTCAGTCCAGACTATTTTTAAATTAGGCAACCTATCATAACAGAGGGTACGTACATACATCAGTCTTAAAGGCACAATAACAAAAACAACTTGATTATTTTTAAGGGACAGAAAGAAAATGAAAATAGTCATAAATGAATTATGGCTGTTTTGGTACACAGATCCATAAAAACGTCGAATAAAAATAAAGAAAATACAAACCAAATGTAGGGTGAGGGCCCTTTAAGATGGCCTATATAGTTTAGCTTCAGTCTTTCTCCCTCTGCTGGACGGGAGGAGCATTACATGACCACACAGTGAGAGACACTAGCACTGTAAGCCTGATGAAAGGAATCTAAAAGGAATGATAGCCTATGTACCTACAGGCACACTTACATTTTGGCGATCCTCCTCGGTCAGAATAGAGCGCTGGAAACAGCTCTGGCAGACATCACGGGTTTTCATATTAATCAGAGTGAGCTGTAGGAGGTTTATCAGCCGTATGCAGTTGTCGTTTTCAGCCTCTGCCGATGGACTAGGAGGATTGTTTTCCATGTAATTTGCTGCTTCTTTGCAGCCTGCGCCTTCCAGGGCTGTAAGCAGTTCCCTGAACCATCCCTCGGGGTAATCTTTATTAGTAACTTCATGAAGAAAAAGGTCCGCTGCTCTCAGGTTACCTTCGCTCTGTAACTTCGCTCTTATTAGCTCCTTTTGCTCGGTGCTTAGAAAGTGTACCTGACCCAGAACAGGCTCGACCAGAATAAGACTTCGCAGTCTGTTTCTAAAGCAGTCTATAGTGTTCTTTTCCTGATTGAGGCTCATTCTCTCCACTGTAGCAGTTCGTGAGGTCCCTGTACACTTAAGTGAAAAGCTCAGTGCATTGAATCGCTCATACAGCTCGTATATAGACAGACACACCTACTTTCGCTTTCGTTTCTCCGCTCAGTTTCCTTTCCTGACGGCATGTGATTTAGCTTTTATTCTAGTAGGGCTTGTTTTGATAGGGCTGCAGCACTCCACATTTCAGTATAGCAACTGCTAATACAATAATAATAATAATAATAGTAATAATAATAATAGAGAAGAAGAAGAAAAGGAATAAAAACGTTCCAAATTTCATGTTAGAATGTTTGTAGTTTTTATGTTTTATTGATATGTTTAAATCTGCAGTAGTCGCGGTCTGTTTAAGTTAACCCTGTACAGTAAACACAATTGCGTTTGACATAGTTGTCACAGACAATTGTTTATCTGACAACATTGTGACAACGTAGTGCCACGTTTGTCACAAACTTCTAGAATCCTCCGAAGTTCCATTTCGTTGTGTGTGGAACTCCTTAGAATTTTGCTGAGTTGCCAACGGTTAAGCAATAGAACATGAGAGGGAGTGTGTTATCGCGAAACAGCATCACGACTGTGATTTGGTCGCATCACGGCCGTGATGTTATATGTGATAACACACAACCTCGAGTGTTATTTTGCGTTAAACAGTTAAATAAATAAAGTAAAAAAATTAATAACCTGGGCCGTGAACCTGGCATTTAATGTTTTAATGCTGGCTCCGCTCACTCACTGAGGCTTCTGTCACAGGTGCCCACTGAAAAGCTTGCTCGGTGGTAATGACTGGGAATTTAGTGTAGTCTCATCTTCAAAGTCTGACCAAATCAGCTGTCAAATGTGATGTTAAAAGTTTATATATATTTTGTTTCTGTGTAAAGTAAGAAGTACAAACTCATCTAACTCATTGCAATAGCGTCATATACAATGATACAATGTTTGTAAAAGAGAGATGTTCTGTTGATGTTGTGTGATGTTCTGGTGAAATACCAGTACGGTTAGAACAGAGCTATGTAGAGAGATGTAGAGAGACTAATACAGTCTCTACATTGCTCTGGGTTAGAACGCCTCTCAACCAATCAGCTTGCGTGGCCAGAACTTACTGTTGTATAGGTAGTCATAACCTACCTAAGGTAGTCATGAAATATCATGGCTTCTGCTGGTTGTTTTGCCTGCTCTGAGTGTGGCATGTTTAGTATAACCCCCTTTTCCACCTCTAGTGATAATGATAGTGGCTGTGTTTGTGCTAAGTGCCAGCTAGTTAGCTCTCTGGTGGAGAAGGTGGACCAGCTAGAGGTACACATCCAGGGTTTATTAAGGGACAGACAGCAAGATTCACTGCTAGCAGGCCCGGATGCCTTAGGAAGAGTTAGCACCCCCTCAACTCTGGCGTTAGAGCCCTCACAGTGGGGTGAATGGGTGACGTCTCGGCGACATAGCTGGAAAGCTATGGAAACCATGCTCCTCCGATTCGCATGTCAAACAGGTTTGCCCCACTCAGCAAAGCACCTGCTGAGGAGCCTGTTTAAAGTGCCCTGGTTATAGGAGACTCGATTGTTCGACACGTGAAATTAGATGCTCCTTTAGGGGCACCAGCAGTAACAGTTAGCTGTTTACCGGGAGCCAGAATGCCAGACATTATTGGCAACCTTAGACTGTTAGCTAATAAAAGATATTCAAGGATATATGTAGGGGCCAATGATATTCGTCTGCACCAGTCTGAGATAACTAAGGGTAATATTAGAGAGGTGATTAAACATGCCTAGATGATGTCCGATGTCATAATTTGTTCTGGCCCCATCCCAATGCAGCATGGCGCAGAAGCCTACAGCAGACTTTTAGCATTAAAGTGCAGGATGTCCAAGTGGTGTTCTGAAAATCAAGTGGGCTTTTTAGATAATTGGTTACATTTCAAGGGCAAGCCTGGTCTTATAGGTAGGGATGGTGTTCACCCCACGTGGGAGGGTGCTGCCCTCTTTCTTGCAGCATAGCTCATAGTCTTTTAGTTAGTCGGCAGAATAGTGTAAACAGCTGCTGACCATCCAGAGCCGGGACCAGGCCGCAGACAGACAGCCTAAAATGACCGTCTGCGAATCGCCTTGAAGTGTCACCCAGGTTCAACTTTATTGAGACTGTGTCTTTTCTCCGATTTAAAACTAAATTTAATCGTAGAAAAACTCAATCAGCCCATTTCAACAGCCTAATCAACATATATCCATATTCAGATGATGGCACCAACACCTCGGATCTAAAGTTTGGATTACTCAATATAAGATAACTAAACTCAAAATCAGTCATCGTAATTGAAATTATAAGTGATCATAAATTTGACATTTTCTGTCTCACTGAAACATGAGTTAGATCAGATGAATATTCAGCTTTAAATGAAGCCACGCCTGTAGGCTATAACTATGTACATAGGCCAAGATTATCAGGCAAAGGAGATGGAGTATGTGTAATCTACTAGAATAGCCTAGATATTAGTCAGAAACAATGTGACACCTTCACTTCTTTTGAGGTCCTTTCTATTCACATTACAAATCCGGTCACAAAAAGAATGCATTTTCATTATTTAACATTTACAGACCACCAGGGCCCTACTCTGATTTTTTAAAAGAATTTAGTGATTTCACTGCAAACCTAGTTGTGTGCAATGATAAAGAAATAATTGTAGGAGATTTTAATGTCCACTTTGAGAAGGCAGATGACCTACTAAAAAAGGCATTTACTTAAATTTTAGACTCTGTTGGTATTACCCAAAATATAACAGGGCCTACACATTACTGTAGTCACACTTTAGATTTAGTTTTGACACTAGGTCTTAACATAGACAGGCTTAATATCTTACCACAAACCTCAGCAATCACCGACCAATTTCATATGAGCTACGTCTTAGCCATAATATATGTTTGTCCCCTCGCTATTCTACAAAGCACTCAATAAAACCTTTTACCGCCTTACTATTTATAGAAAACCTTCCAGAACTATCAACCCCAGTCTCCACTCCATCAGACCAAATAGAGTTAGATTTACTAACTTGATTATTTAGAAAATACTTTTCAATCCACTTCAGAAAATGTGGCGGCGCTTAAGATAAAAAGAATAAGGCAGAAAAAGCTCGCTCCACGGTACAACGATAAAACCCGTACCTTAAAACAAACAGTTCGGAAACTAGAGCGGAAATGGCGACAATCCAAGCTGGAAGTGTTCCACTCTGCCTGGAAGGACAGCCTTATAGAGTATAGAAATGCTCTCACTAAAGCTCGCTCAGCATATCTGGCCTCGCTGATCGAGAATAATAAATATAATCCTTCTGTTTAGTTCTGTTTAGTGTGATTTCCAGAATCACAAAAAATCAGGCAGGTACAAATTCCAGCAACTCTCACCAGTGAAGTTCTTATGCACTTCTTTTAATAATAAAAATTTAAATATTAGACAACAAATTCAACCTACAGTATTAAATCCAACCTGGCTGTCATCTGATGTGGCTGATATAAAACAAAACACAAAGAAGAAAGGCTGGAAACTTTTTACCCACTCCCACAGCTAGAACTAGAGAAGATTATCTCCTCTGCAAATTGCACACCCTGGACACTCAATGCAATTCCCTCAAAATTACTCAAAGAAGTACTGCCAGTTATTATAAACCCTCTTTTAACTATAGTAAAATCATCCCTTAGCCTGGGCCATGTACCCAGAGCTTTTAAACTAGCAGTTATCAAACCTCTGATCAAGAAACCAAATCTTGATGTTAGCATATTGTGTAATTACAGGCCTATTTCTAACTTACCATTTATATCGAAGATCTTAGAAAAAGCTGTGGCCCAACAACTTATATATGAAAAATTCCAATCTGGATTTAGGACACATCACAGCACTGAGACGGCTCTAGTTAAGATAACTAATGATCTTCTTCTTGCTTCTGATCAAGGCTACGTATCGCTGTTAGAGCTACTTGACCTACTTGAGCTTTCAATACGATAGACCACAATATTCTCCTAGAAAGGCTAGAACAGAATAACAGGGACAGCCCTATCGTGGTTCAAATCTTACATAACAGAACATTATCAGTACGTCAGTGTAAACAATTTATCTTCCAATTATTCAAAAGTAAGATTTGGAATTGCGCAAGGCTCTATTTTAGGACCATTATTATTTACACTATACATGTTATCATTAGGCACAGTTATAAGTAACCATGGCATTAACTTTCATTTTTAAGCAGACGATACGCAATTGTACATACCAGCCAAGCCTGATGACAAATACATATTAAAGAAAATAGAGGACTGTGTAAAAGATGTGAAATGCTGGATGTTAGGAGGATGTCTCCTCCTACTAAACAGCAACAAAACAGTAAAAAATCAGTAACAAAACAGAGGTTCTCCTTCTGGGTCCAGAATTGGCAAGGAATAAATGGTCAGATCTAATTTTAAATCGTGCTGACTTTCAAGTTACACCTGGTTCAGCAGCAAAAAATCTTGGCGTCATAATTGAATCAGATTTATCATTCGATCAATACACAGGCAGCATCACCAGGACAGCTTTTTTACATCTTTGCAACATTGCCAAGATAAGAAATGCCCTATCCCTGCGTGATGCAGAAACACTAGTACATGCCTTTATTACTTCTAGGCTAGACTACTGTAACGCACTACTGTCAGGATGTACAAGCAGGAATCTAAGCAAACTTCAACTAGTCCAAAATGCTGCAGCCAGGGTCCTCACTAAAACAAGAAAATTTGATTATATCAGTCCAGTGCAATCATCACTTCATTGGCTGCCTGTTAAATTCCATATTGATTCTAAAATTCTTTTACTGACATGTAAAGTCCTACATGGGATCGCTCGTGAGTACCTGCAAGACCTTATTTCCTATTACGAGCCATCATGACTACTCACATCACAGAGTGCTGGCTTATTAATAGTTTCTAGCATTCATAAGGTTGCAGATGTGGGAAGAGCCTTTTCTTATAAAGCCCCCAAACTCTGGAATGATCTTCCAGAAAAGGTTCGGGACTCAGACACAGTCTCAATCTTCAAATCTAGGCTGAAAACTCACTTGTTCAGTGTAGCGTTTGGTAGTTAATGTTCCCCCTTAGATAAAGGTGGCAGATCCAGGGGTCCATGGACACAGGGAATTCTAGTAAACTGAGACGCTGGTGCTGTCGTCCCGCCGCTTGCACGTGGTCACTGAGGTTTGTGGACGGTGGAGCGGAGGGATGCCAAACTGTTTCAGAGTGCTCTAAGTGTGTCCTTCTGGTTCTCTCCTTTTAGTTAAGCTGTCATAGTCAGATCTGCTGACTATATAATCAGTCATTAGCCACACTCTGGAAATGTTGACGTTTTATGTACAAGCAAACAGAATAAAACTAATTCCATCTCCCTGTCTTTTTCCGAGTGTATGACCGCCCATATGTCCAGCCGGACACTGAAGGAGGACTGACTGTCGAGCCCTCCTGCTACCTGCTTAGGACAAGCTGCCCATGCCCCAGCTACCGCCACCTGCCATGGACTAGCTGGCCACCCTACATTGATGTTTTCATAGGCTCCTAGCTATTACTACTACTAATACTACTGCTATTAATATTAGTAGAATAATTCATTTGTAGTTAGTTTGACCAGAGGTCCCCCTTTGTGAGCCTTGGTTCCTCCCAAGGTTTCTTCCTCACCTCTGAGGGAGATTTTCCTTGCCACTGGCGCCCCTGACTTGTTCACCTGGGGTTTTTTACATTCATGTCTTTTCTGGAATTCTGTGAAGCTGCTTTGTGACAACATCAGTTGTAAAAAGCGCTATACAAATACATTTTATTTGATTTGATAACACCTCACAACAAGGTTACTTAATAATGAGGTTGTGAACTTTGTTCGGACAATGCAAACAGCACCACCATTTGACAACGTTATAACCACGTTGTAAGAAATTAGACACCATTTTGACAATGGTGTGTGCTGAGGTTTGGAGGGGTGTTTTCATTACATTGAGCCGAAAACTGTTGGCTACCTTGGGGTGCACACAGGTTGGGGTGGAAAGCCCACCAGAAGGCAGTTCCAAAATTTCCATCTGACGTCATAATGTTTTACCAACATTTTACTGTTATTTTTCACAATTTGTTCGTTCCAGTACTAAATATCGCCATGTGACTTTAATCGGTTACCCAGCGACATAGCAACAATCTAACTGCTTACCACTTAGCTCAATAAAATTCGTCCAGAAGCTCAGTTACTTGTATATATCTTCCTTTCATGCCTTTTTATAGCACTAGATGACACATGATGTGTGAATTATAAAAAAAAACAAAAACAAAAAAAAACAATGACAACAAACAAACAGCAACAGCTGGAAAATAAAGCATTTGTTTATGTGACAGCAGTGTCTCTTTTAATAGCGGTAAATGCTACAATATTAAAAAATAAATTCATGATTCATGATAGTAAGTGTAATAGTAGTGTAATGTATACATCATTAAATGTGACATCAGTATTATTAGAAAATATTAGAAAATAATCACATTTTTTGATCACCCCAGACACATAAGTATATTGTAATGTAAATACATCTGATGTCTGGCAACATTCAGTAAATTAAAATTCTGAACATCCCACTGCCTGCAGATGGCGACACAGTTCTGCGCTCACAGTGTCAAAATTCCCCACATCATTTTCATGGCCTTGTTACAGCAGGACCTCTTTCCATAGAAAAGACCTTTGTGAAGTTTTTCTAAAGCCTATACCAAGGAACGTTTTTCTCTCCTTTATTCAAACTTGACCTGTCTTTTTTAACCGCTGAGTTCTGTAGAGTTATGTTAGCGCTGCTCTGAAAGCTCCGCTTTCTTCTTTGGAGTACCATGAAGGGATTTGAACCTGTGGTCACTGATGCTACAGCTCATACAACAACCTCCATTAAATACGATTGATCTCACCACTGTGCAGGTGTAGTTCCTCACAGCCAACAGAAAGGAAAAAAGGCTTTTCATGTTTAACAACTCAAGAGAGAGCTCTCTTTAGGTGCTGGAATTCTATAATGCCTTTGCTGTTTTAAGTATTGTAGGATTTTTTTTTCTAGTTTCGGTGGGAAGGAAAACACAAAGTTTGAAAGTGATCATTATTCTTTTTATTTATGTATTCATTTATACAGTTTTTCAAAAGTAATCTCCTAAAGCAAATGTGATATATACACTATATATATTTATATTAATTCATTAAATAACTGACACATTCAAATAATCTGTATATTTTTGCAGTGTATAAAATATACGGTGGCAAACTTTAAAAATGTGTAAAAAATAAAATAAATTAAAATAACCTGTGAAACACACTTGGTTAAAAAGTGACTGTCTTGTATAAGTCTGGAGAATATGTGCAAAAGGTTGCAATTTTTAAATATGTTCACAAAAATGTTCTGTCAACTAGCCCACACTTTCTCTCATTATGTGTAGGTGACTTTTGATGTTTTACGGTGAATGTACTGATCACACAAGAAAGGAGGGTGCATGATAAGCTATTCCACTATTGGTGTCAACAAAGATATGTTTTCACCCAGCACTTGATCCAGCAAGTAACAGCATACAACACGATGCACTTTCCTAATGATATTCAGCTACGTTCAGATGTCTGGTGTGTTAATACAGTTTTAAATTTCCTTTTAGCAGGAACAGATGGTCCTTGTATTCACCCTGATGAAAACAAAAACCAGTTCAGTACTGCATCTTTCATTGTCTCTCAGGTTCTTCATTCTTGATGGAAATTTAGTTGGAATAGAATCTTTTCTGGGAAATAATGCATGTGCCACATCTCTCAAGTAGCCATTAAGTGGAATTTCTCCTGGTTTACACCAAACTGTTATGGAACATATTGCAGGCCACGTCACACATTGAGAAATATGCACTGTGTGCCATGCTTTAGTGCATTACAAAATGTGTTGTTAGAACTCAGTATAAAGTCTTTTTAGCATATTAATACTTCACAAATAGATAAAATAAGACTTGTATGAGCTTGACTGCTTATTGCTGACACAATCGGAAATGGAAGCTTATAATGCAAAATATACCATACTCCAGATCTTACTATTCTGACCAGAAATATGGATTGGAAAACAAACTGATTTTGTTGCTCAGAAATGAAAAAGTTTTTGTCATGTCTTGTTAAAATCCAGTCTAGGCCAGAATCATTTTAGAGTATTTATTAAAAGGATGTGTAAATGTGCATATATATTCCGAGCTACATATGAAACTGAACTATGGTACCAAAGCTTTGGTCATCAAGATAGTTCTAGGCTTTCTGTAGTTTGGTTCTAGCTAGCATGATCTCGTGCAAATAAAAGTGACCCATTAAAGTAAAAAATAAATCTGTAAATATTTTTTAAAACATGCCAGAATTACACTTGCTTTCCAGTATGTTGCAGTAAGCATGCAACAGATAACTCTTTCAGACATGCACTTTTCTAGGGATGCACCCACCACATGCTGTTTGACCTGTAATATGATGGGTTACATGTGAGAGACAAGACTGCTGATCTGCAGACCTATAAATGCTAATGTTCTCAAATGCCATTCTCCCACTTCTTCCTCACATTTTTAGTTACATGTAATGACCACACTGGGGCAGAAAATATCTTCACATCTTGGCTCTGTTACTCGCAAAAGTGCTATTTCTACAGTAAATATTCTTCCAATATTGTATTGTAGCAGATAGGGGCATTGTTTAACATGGGCTGCAACAAGGAGAAGGGATAGTGGGAGTGGCTGGGTAAATAGGTGATGTGCTTCACCCAAACATGTTGTTTTTGGTTTATTTATTCCCCCCCTTTTTAATTCTCCTTTTTACCCACAGTAGGAACAGGCAACAAGCTCCAAAGACTTAAATATGCTGCAAAGCTGCTTTCATTGAGTTTTATTGTTCATCGTGTTTGGTTATTACTCTGAGTGGGGTGAAAAGAGAAATTAAAATCTCCCATCTGCTGCATCTCTCCAGGTCTATGTCCCTACTGAGGGGAGAATGGGGGAATAAAGAAACCAAAACCAAACACGGACCGGGGGTACCACATCTGCCCAATACCCAGCCACTCCTCACACTCACACAATCTGCCAAGTACCACACTCCCACCTAGCTAAAAATCTCAGATCATCCTGATGCTACATGGTTCCATGAACAAGGTTCTGCAAGTCTGAGAGAATACAGCAGTAGAATTTACATGGGGGAAATGAAGTGCAGCATAGCTGCGAGAAGAAACCTCCCAATACCATGCACTTCATAATGCAGTCACTAACCAGACCCTGAGTCCTTGAGGGAGGAAGGGGGGGGGGTGATTCATCCACTGCCAGAAGGCCAGCAAAGAGCAAAAGCTACAGAAGAGGTCAGCAATGACGTGTAGGAAGTTATAAAACCCTCACACAAACCTAACAGAATGTTCAGCTGCACCAAAACAAACTAAAGTTTCAGCTTCATGGTTACAGACTTTAGAATTCTAGGCTGTCCTCTACTTTCATCATTAGTCTTCTAGCGGTTCAAAGGAAAATCATCCTCTTGATGCTCTGATGCATGTTAGCGTGAAATCGGCGGTCCAATCCCCCGCAGGATATGGAAGTGAAATCCCATAGTCATGGATGAGACTCGGTGCTACTTCTAGGCAGTCCAGGATCAGACTGAGGCCTGTGGAGGCCCATGGCCCCAGTGCTACTGATGGACGTCTCAGGGGGTGAGGAGAGGTGAATTGGAAGAAGCGATCTGGAATATTGGTGTCTTGAGAGAACAGCCTGGAGCGACGTGGGGCCGTGGAGCCGGACCGTCTCTTGGTTCTGCTCAGGGAGAGAGTCTGTGTGAGTTGTGTCTAATACTGAATCTTTGGACATGGGATGAGCCAGTCCTGATACTGAATCTTTGGACATGGGATGAGCCAGTCCTGATACTGAATCTTTGGATATGGGATAAGCCTTCACCATGCTGAACAACTCAGCATTCTGGAAAAAAAGGTGTACATTAATGCACAATTTACACTAAGAACAGTGATGTTTTTAGTGTTCCAATAGTTTGAAAAGCTGGTTATAGTTCTAATCACTGTTTAAACAGTTACACGGTGACCAACAAAACAATAATAGAAATAAGTATATTTTATAGCATATTGTTGCTGTTGCAACAAAAACTTGCATCTCCATTTGTGTCATTTTTTATTTTTTTTTAAACTGCCAACTGCCATTTACAGTAACAATTTCTTGATGAATGGATCACTAGAAATGGTCCAAAATTACTTGGAATAAAATCTTGTTATAGTGTTTTTTCCTTCTCCTGTAAATGACCATTTTGTAGAAATTAGGTTTAGTTCGAACAGCAATATTTTTATAGAACAGATTACAGACAGACAGCAACAAACATATGGAAATATATATATTTGAATAAACATAGATATATGAATGCTACTGTGTTAAAGTCAAAATGAAGGATTTTAGAGCTGCAAATTGATTATTGCTGGCACTGCATGTATGTAAAATAAGTCCTAATAATGGAGTAGATTTATTACAGTCATACTTGGCAACTGAAGCATCAGAAAGGAACTGTAGTGAAATTCATACCCTTTATACATTATATAAATGTGTGGTGGATTGGGAAAAGGAGGAAAAAGTCAAAGTATGTTATTATTTCTCATGCATATACCAACATTCCATAATATGTCATCAATTTACTTGTGTGCTTGTTTTTGTTATATTTTTAAGAGTTTATGCATGTGTCATTGTTTTCAAGTGTTCCTTGTAACACTAGTTGGTAGCTGAGTAAGACATTTTAGCAGCTGAATAAGTGTTATAACTGTGTAATGAGTGAGCACTGTAAAAACAGGACAGTTGAACAGTGGTCAACTGGGCAGCATGTATAAACAGAAATATGATACTAGAGATACATTTAATGTTTCCTTTACTTGAAATAGATGGAGATCTTGCAAAAAATGAACCCCTCAGCTTTTATGGCTGCATTCTTAAGTATCTGTATAATACAAGAATAAAGCATTGTCACAAATTGTGAGTCTGCATTTCTGCTGACTGGCTTGTCCATTCTTATTTGTGTATGATTTGAGGATGGTGCATAATCTGTGGTAGCTGTGGTACCTGTGGGGCTGGGCTGAGGGTGTGGCTGGTGCTAATTGCAGAGACAGGCTGCACTCTAATGGCAGGTTTTCTGTACTCCAGGTTGGCTGTGACTGCACTGTACGCTGGGGGGCCTATGCAGGATTGCTTCTGTAGTAACTGCAGAATCGCTTGGATGTCTGATGTCATTTGAGACTCCAACCTGGCAACAACACAGATCTTAGGATGAGACATAAGATTATCATTCTGAAACTGAAACTATATAAATGTGCATATTATGCCATATGCAAACGTTTTGGACACTGAGTTGTAAAGCTTCAGAACTTAATAAACTCCTTAGGCAATCATCATTAGGAAATGCCAGCTAATGATAATTCCAGAGCATGACTCTGACTTTCTCGAAGTAAGCACAAAAACAACAGAGGCATTATGGAATTAAGTGCTGTGGACTGGCAAAGTTAAAACAGAAACATTTAATCGCAATCACCAATGGTATGCTTGGAGAAAAATGGGACTGAATCTATTTTGGGTTGTGCCAGCCGGTGGCACAGAAACCATTGCACGAGTAGATCTGACGAAATATTGTCAAATTCTGGAAACAAATGTGACATTGTCAGTGAGCAGTCCAAGACTACTGCAGAAATAAAAGCTTTCTGCAGAGAACAGTGAGTAAGACTCCTAGCTGGCTAGAAAAAGTGCTTATAAGCTGTGATATATACCAAAGGGACTGTTACTAGATACTACTAAGTAGTAGTAGCATTAATGGCAATAGTGTTAGTAGTTAGTCTAAACTTTTTATTTATTATTTAATTTTTTTTCAAGTTCAAATATAAACTACATTATTTGTGTGCAGAGGCCGAGTTTGCTTCTTTTCTCACGTGTGCACACACACAATTTGGCCCTAAAAACATTTTTGTTCCTGTTTAAAACCAATGAGTTTACATATAAATAAATGTAGTATTTATTATATAGTAATGGAATAAGCACATTCATAAAGCAATGTTTTTGAGTTGTAAGAACTGAAACACAACTCTAGAGGGAGCCTCTGCACTGATGAAACGCATATTGATCTGAAAGTTAATTTGCAAAAATAATCACAGGTTCCTAGAAAGCACAAGAAATGAAGCCCGTCGCTTGGGTAGAAAGAGATATGCACTAGTATTGGCTATGAACTTCTTGTTCCCACGTACTTGTACAAAGCAGTAGACAACAGATTAATCTTGGCTTTTACTATTTACTATTTCCTCTGGACCTAATCTAAAAATGAAAAAAATATTAAATTGTAATTGTACTGCTTTTTTAAATGTGCTATTTCTTCAACAGTACACCTCCTGTACTTTTAGCAGAGTTGTGCTTCTCTATTCAGCATAACCACACAGCAGGACTGCCTGCCCATTGTTATTTATCCAACAAAACAAATGTGAAAGAATAGAAGGAGAGGTCACAGAGAGATAGACAGAGTGAGAGAGAGAGAGATGAGAAGGAAATAGCAGGAAAAGAATGATAGCGAGACACACAAGAGAGAGTGCACACGAGCAAAAGCGAGAAAGAGAGATGAGGGTGTAGGTCTCTAATGGAGATCAGAGATGTGAGGCTCAGCTGGTGCAGGATTTCTGCAGCCTGATGCCTCTTTCCCCCCTCTGCCAGCAATTCAGCTAAAAATACCACCTGCTGTTAGTCCACACAGCCTGCTGCCTGCTAGCGTGCGTATGTGTGTTGATATCGCTGAGCTCAGCCTGTTTTGTACACTGAGTCTGATTTTCACGCGCAGATGAGCGATAACCCAGAGCACTCTTCTGTTACGGCGCTTAGATAAATTTGTTGGAGAGTAAAGGTGTGAGTGGGTATGTTTCTGGATTAGTATATGAAGTTGTTTTTTCTCTCAGTAGTGCTGCTAACAGAAACAGGTTACTGCTACTTTCTCACCACATTCTCATTCTAATAGGAAAATAGGCAACATATGTGATATACAGTTGGATGGTACATTTAATTTGCAGCTTATTATTCACATAAAATTAATGGACTGTAAAATGAATTCCTCAAAAGTATTTTTCACCCTAAAACCATGCTTGAGTACACATTTAGCACATTCAGAAACAATGCCTTTTTCATTTTCTTCCCACAGAAGGCTAGCACTACTACTAGCACTAGTAATTGCTATGAACTTTATGTTTTGCAGTTATGTGCATAAGTGAATGGATTAATTTTAGTTTTCAGTATGACTCATTAAAAAGGAAATGCACGGAATTTGCTTGAATCAAATCTGTACATCATGTCCACATAAGTATTTTATGCTAACAATTCTGTACATTTTAATGCACACTTAATGTTTATTTGATGAACTTACGGCACATTTACAAAATGTTATGGCACATTTTGTACTTTACTATATTTTTCCAATATGTTAACAAACAAAACTGAGGTCTTCAAACCCTTGCATACAACGGTACACTTACACGGTTTCATATAGCAATGGATTTTTAATAGTTTTGTACTAAAATGAGACACAGAAAAAGCTGAATAGAAATATTCAGGATATCTTCAAATCCTAATATGTCTACTCAACTTATTTTCTCATTCACATTTCAGTTGTTACTATTTAGTCACTGATGCCTTTTCTCTACTTTTCATACATTTCATCGTGGCATTATCTGCGCTGCTGGTCATGACTCTGATTTTTTAAGTTTATCACTTCAGTTCAAGAGTTTAACAAAAAGAAAAGAACAGTGCATTACAAACCTCACAGTTCCTATGCTGACAGATGCTGAATGAAATAACAAGTTCCACAGTACAAAAGTTCCACAGTACACAGTTACTCAGTACTTGTAGTAGTTTTTTGATCTGCTGTTTTCTAGAAAAAGTTGTTTGTTTTTTGGGAAATGTCCTTGTACTTTTACTCAAGCCACCATTTTATCAAAGTAACAATATTTTCCTTAAATATGCATTTAGGCTATGTCTGATCTACTATATAAAATGAGCTAGTACAAATTGTAAGTAACAGTTGTACTGCCACTCCATGCACCAAAATTCTAGACTCTTCCATAAGCTCTGTAGGTTTCTATCAGGCTCTCAGGTTCAGATCTGGTACCTGTTCAGGTGCTCCTGCAGGTGGTCCAGTCTCTGCTCCACCTCTCCATATGTGAGGTCACTTTCCATCTCATCTTCTTCTTCCCCTCTGAGCTTCTGTTTTTGAGCCGAGTCTTCCACAGCCTCCCTCAGCCTTACACTCTCCCAGTCAGTAGTCTGCATGTCTGCACACATAAAAAAAATCATATACTTGAGTAATTGAATAATACAGAGCTGAGGCCATATTTCCTATATTTCATAAACAGAGCCGAGACTATGAAAATCACTGAGGTGGCAGAAACTGAGCTCCATTACTGTTTAGTGTGTTATCCCTCACGCCCCTTTACCACACTTTGTGTGGCTGAAGCGCTCCTATCTCTGTAGCAGCAGGGCTAACACAGACACTACAGCCAAAGGGTTATCTTCTACTGCCACCTGCATGTGCGGCAGCCAAGAGCTCACTGGGCACTATTACCTTACAGCTGATCTGAGAGGTCAGACAAGAGGTGAGTTACACTTTTCAGTCAGCTTCTTCTGGAAAAATGCCACTTGTGGCTAGAGATGCTCATCTGCAAGCCTAGAAACACACTATGCTGCAGGATACCACAAAATAATGTAAGCATACACTGATGCATGCCATAAAAATACATATCTATTTTGTATCAGTTAAAACTGTTAACATTTTTATAACGTTGGGCAAAATCCAATATGAATCAAACATTAAAGGAGCTTCTGACCCGTCCCCTCATCCAGAAAGTGCTCCCATAGTGAAACCATATAAAACTGAACACATACAGCAAACGCAGGCAGAGCTATTTTGGTTTTGCTGCAGTTCTGTTCTCTCAGTCAGCAGCTAAGAGGTCAGATTGTCCAGGCAGAGTGAGTTTGGGAACACATGTGTCTCATCAAATGCATCAAATTTGCAACGTGAGAGTAAATCTCATATTTGCTATAAATATTGCGCTGTCTGAAATGGTTCTGAAAAGAAAGCTGTTCTGCTTTTGGGATAATCCATCTGCGCAATGTCTGAAAGGCTTGCTTTTTTTCTTAATATCTACTACAGTCAAACCTATGAAGAGAGAATGGACTATAGCACCCTGAGTGACCATTACATCAAAGACATTTCTGTACTGTTTTGATAGTCTAGTGGGACCTAAGGGCTCATAACTGGTTAAATTATGGTTGTATGTGTGCACCAGTTAAATGTAACTGAGTGTGAATGAGTTTATTTGCATATATTGGCCTGAGTATTTTAAAGGAATAAAGAGGAGTTGGGGAATGGTCATGTGAAAATGAATTATGTTTCTGGTACATTAAATCACATAAATGTCAATAAATAGATCTAAAGAAAAAAGTAAAGTACAAAAAAAAACCTCTAGGATATGGGTCCTTTTAACGTTACAGATAGGTCTTCATTATTTTTACAAATTTTCCACTAGGGTTCTAAAGGTCAAGCTCCAACACTAAGATGTGTAGCTGTCGAAAAGCTTTTAAAAAGAGAAAAGTAAGACAAAAAAAGAAAAAAAAAAAAAAAACCAAATCAAACAAAGAAGCCTCTGGCGTTCTCAGAACAATGGAATGACCACCCCAGAGTCCAGACCTCAGCTTCACTGAATGTGTATGGGATTACTTGAATTGTGCTGAAAACATAAAATGAAAACAACCCCTGCAGATTTCTTGAAAGCAATTAGACTGAAACTTAAAGCTGGTCTATCAAAAACGAATGAAAGATGCATTAAAGGCAAAGGACACATTAAAATCATGAAAAAAATATATAATTCTATTTAGTAACTAAGGATTCTGTATAGATTTCTGTTAAGTATGTGCTTTTGCTTCTTTTCTAAAGATGAAAAAATAATAAATTTTGATTATAAAGGCCATTTTGACTGTAAATTAAATAAATGAAGTGCGGTCTCTGAGTTCTGCACAGTGTGGCTTGTGTTGTGAACAGTCATTTCCTCTATCAAGCTAAGACAGGTCACATTCAAAGTACAATCCACTCTCTTTTGGTCAGAGTAAGTAGGGGAGGGCTATGCTGGCCCCTGGATGGCTGTGTGGCATTAACTTGCTGGGCTGCGGCAGAGATGTGGGACATTATGTGCACATTGGGGGAGCTCGATGGGGACAGTAAGCCAGCGGATTTTCCTAAAGCCTGTAAAAAGAGCTATGCTGTGACCTAAGCTTCTGAAAGACCTGCTCCACTGAGACCTCCACTGCTCTCTCTGTCTCTCTCTCTCTCTCCCAGTCTCTCTCCAACTCTCTCTCTGTCTCTTTTCATTGTGTTTCTTTATCATGGATTAACAAAGGCTGATTTGATCGCTACTGTGTTTTACTGTCTCTGTGCTGTTTTCCTTGTGCACTCTGTCAATCAGTGTTTCAGAGTATTTTTTTTAAACAAATGTAAAGCAGCTCCTCTTATGTTGCATCAATCATGGTAAAAGCCCGATTTCAAGTTAATAGGAACACTACATGGAAGAGGTCATTTATAAAATCATGTTTGGCAGTCAGTTATTTTGAGGGCATTTTTATGGTTTCTGTGTCAATCCAACTGAAAGATCCAACTTTTCTGAATCAATGAGCAGCCAACTACATAAAGAATGGCATACATAAGCTAGGCATGGGAAGTCATGACAACCTCACTGTCCCCATCCTGAGTTCTGATTCTGCAGAAAATTGTTAGAAGCCAGTGGTAACAGAATGACTTGTGGAGGGCATGTTAGGGAAAAAGAAAGGGACACTGAGGAGAACAGAGTAACATAGGAACAAAACTTCCAGCACCTACAAGCTCGCCAATGACCCAATTATTACAGCATCGAAAAAAAAATTGTAGGGCAGCTAGAATTCAGTGTCAAATGTCATCCCACCCACAAGTGTCCAGTTCACTCCCCATGAGAATGGGGCCAGCTACATTCTTCTTGGACGTCCGCCCACAGAGGATTTGATCGGGCCTGTAGGGCAAAGGCTTTAGGGCGGAAGTTTGCTCTTACCATCGTAATATGGCTCACTCTCCAGCTCACCCACAGATGGGCTGCAGTCAGGGGTTGGGGTGTAACCCTCTATGCATGGGTATCCCAGCATCCGTTGCGGCTCTTCCTTAAAAGCCCTGCAGTCGTCTGAGCCTCTCTTTGAGCTGAGGCGTGACTCGCGCCGCTCCTTTCTACTTTCACTTTTACTGTCCTTGACGCTTCCCCCTGTGGAATGTGATCAACACCGTTAAAGGAACACACTGTGCTGCACCACAGAGGCCCAGCCTCCACAGGGAGCTTACACAGAAAATAACAATATGCACACAGACACAGTATATTGTAAATCCAGGTGTTCACATTTTAAACCCTTTCCTTCAACAGTTTTTAAAAGTCTCACAGTGTTCAGAAGTTAAAGAAACCATGATGGTTTCAAATAAACATCTGTAATAAAAACATAAAAGTCAGGTAATGTTTAGGGTATAAAAAGTCAATAAAGAAAAAAACATCATCAAAAATAATCATGTAGCCTTTGAGTTTTAAATGCTGGTGTTTACTTGATATTATGCTGTATTCGAGACCAAGAAGAACCTGGGAAGTTTCCAACCTTTACGTTGGAAAAATCCAACTGAACAACTCAAGAGTTGCAATTCTGTGACGCCATTTCAACATCCATCCATCCATCCATTTTCTAAGCCGCTTCTCCGTCAGGGTCGCGGGTTCAACATCATCAATTAAACAGGAAATAATAGCTTGTTTTATGCTTCTAAAACAGACTTTGAAGTTTCTGTTTGTGTATCATATGCTAGTTGAGTGTGATGCTGACAAATACAGGGATGCCTGGAAAACTGTAAGGTTCTGTGCAAGATCAAACTTTTATATCATACAGCAACCAAATAAGTGCTAGCCTACTGTCACCTCAAATAGTGAAAGGCTGCATTACAGTCAAGCTTTCCACAGTTTTCCACTACTATTTTCAAGTAAGGGAACAACTCAACTAAAAACTATAATATGTTTAAATAGTGTTTGGAGTGTTTGGATTTACAGTGTAGACTCACATGTAATTATTGCCATCAACTAAAAAGTACAAATACACCTGCCATGACAAAATACAGCCTACAACAGGGCTATGTAGACAACAGACAAGCTTACAGATAAAGTTATACTCTATTGATAAAGCTAAGCTTTTAATGCACCGTGTACTACCAAAAGCTTAGATGACAAAGAGAAGTGTTATTCCATTACCTTTGGATGGTTTACGCTTGAAGGAAATCTTCCTCTTGCCTTTATTGTCTTCTCCATCTGAGTCACTGAGTTGTGAGTAACTCACCTGTGTTGAGATAAGAATTAGCATACAATCAGTCTCAATTGGCTCAAGTTTACATCTCAGTACAGGTGAGTTACTCAACATTGATAGAAACGTACCTTAGCGTTCTCATCTCTCAGGTTAAAGGTGAGCTCCAGGTTCGTTAGAAAGTGGTCAGAGAACTCCGGGTACATGTCCAGCACCTCCAGCAGCTCCTCTCGGTTGATGGTGTGCAGATCACAGTAGCTCAGTGCCCGCACGTCTGCATTGGACTTCCCTGGCTTGGCATACAGGTGGATCATCTCCCCAAAGATGTCATTCTTTCCTGATAAGGGAAGGAAAATGTTCAGTGAAATGAACCCTAGGTACCCAGTACAGACCTTAAAAGTGCATCTTTCCCTGCTGCTGTAACCGGCTCGGAATTTCTGACCAATTTTTAAATACCACATGTAAGTTGGAGAAGATATTGTATTATGATTTTAATTCATTGTTGTGTATACAGCACAATATTTTGACATTAAAATAAATGGAAAAGCAAACCTGTTGATAAAGAATGTAATTTCAATGTAACTATAATTCACTGCGTAAGTGAAGATGATTGGCAAATAATAGTGACAAAGACCTGAATAAACATAACGAGGGCAAATTCTAGGCAGGAGTACTGCATAATACAGTTAAGCAAATAGCATCCTACCATTTTAAACTATTCTATAGGTGACTCTTTGGAGGGCATTTGCTGGGGTAGTCTGGGTCCACTTGTTGCCTTAGAGGTAAAGTTATTCAGACTGATCACCATCCTGTAATGAAACATTTCAAACCTGATGGGAGGGGTCTCTTCCAGGATGATAGTACCTCTAACCTCAGCGCCTGAAGGATCACTGAATGGTTTGATAAGTGTGAAAGCTATGTAAGTCATGTGCCTTCACAGTGACCAGATCTCAACCCAATTAAGCCCCTATGAGAGGTTTTGGACTGACATGTTAGACAGCTCACTCCACCACCACCATCAAAACACCAACTGAGGGAATATATTTAGGAATTTCTAAGAATCCTTGGAAATAATTTAAGGAAGTCTCCACACAATGTACTGCCGTTATGTGCACAGAGTCTGCTAAAAATGGAAAACTTTGTCACTGCTGACAAAATGAATGACATATGTATTTTTTGGACTTTTGCATCTTTGTCTGTGTGTGGGTGTGTACATTTTTGGGTCAATCCAGGCCAACTTCTGTGTATGCGGATTATCAGAGCTCGTTCTCTGCAGGGATTATAAGGACACATCTGGGTCCTGTTTCACAAAAGCGTAGCAGCCTGACGATCATCATAAGATGGTAGAGAGAGCCTGTGCCAGACTGAGACTCAGCCATCTTACTGTGACCATGTTGCTACCATGCTTTTGGAAAACAAGGCCCAAAATCAGCCTGGCCCCTCTCTCTCCTCCTTTCCTCTCCTCTCAACTCCTCTCCTCTCATTCATTATTTAAACACTCTCTGGCCTGCTGCCCGCTCCCACTTTGATGTCCACAGACACACCATCATATGTGACTGACAGGCTTTGCTGTTCTTGCTTCAAAAGGAATAGAAACACTTTTGATAATCAAGCTTAATTCATTCTCACTTTGTAAATGCCTTAGGCTGTACTTTCAAACAACTGTTCGCATTGCACTGTACAATGCACAAAGAAGATAAGGAAATTTGTTCTTATTCAAAACAGTCGTGTGTGGTGAATGCAGTCGAAAGGGCACCTTACAGTATGGGAGGCATCTCAGTGGTGCTGGTGCCAGTGCCAGGGAAATGTCAAGCCCCAAGAGCCATTATACTTTACATACAGCAGACCTGACTGTGCAACTCTGTGGCTTCAGGTGACCTTAAAGTGAAATGGTCAGAGTTTCTGAAATGACTGCTGTTCATTTGGGAACAGATACCTTTCCACAGCCTGCTGAAAAGGCCTTGGAGTTCAAAAACAACCCCAGGTGTCAGAAAAGACCTGCAAAGAAAGAATAGCTTATGATGCCAGCTATAGTAACATAATAAGTCTCATATTTAAGGGCCATTTTGGGTAAAGCTAAGCTTTCTTTATTAGGGGGTTCTTATTTAACATCCTGAACAACTTAAATGGTTAGTCATATTAAAAGTATGGTTTTTTGAGCAGAGCAACACTATGCCTACTGCATGTGACCTAATTATGTCAGCCAGTCAGCAGGGCAAGTCTTCATTGGGTGAGAAACAAGTGTGTTTAAAGGTGGCAGGGCATGGCTCACCAGCCAAACACATGCTGAGCCTCTGACATTATGAGGAAACACACTTGCTAATTACTGATGTCAATATTGATACCTAACTAAAAGAGTTAGCATTTACAGGGCTGGAGATTGGATAGAATAAACAGCTCAATAAGGCTACTAAATCACACTCTTTGTCAGCTATTGTTGTTCTCATTCTCACTCACTCACTCACTCACTCACTCACTCACTCACTCACTCACTCACTCTCTCTCTCTCTCTCTCTCTCTCTCTCTCTCTCGCTCTCTCTCTCTCTCTCTCTCTCAGTCTAATGTCCTGCTGCCTTCACCCTTCACACCCTTTGCTATAAAAAGCCCTTTCCAGCTTTGTGCAGCTAGTTCTCTCTCTGCTCTTTGAAGAAACCAAACAGACTGGAGGGGAGCCACTTAACAGAAATGTCAGAAGCCCTTCACCATCAAGCTGAAGGCTTGGGCTCAAAAGTATTGTTAAAAAAAATTCATAAAAAGCCAGCATCCAGTTCAAGGGCATATCTGTGATATTTGAGTGTGGTTTCAAAATGTGTTTTGACACAAAAAACAGTCCATTAATTACAGTCACCCTTCTGATGTGCAACATGGAAAAATCATCTGTACTTGGCCAAAGCGTTGTGGTGTTTGAGAACATTACTTTCCACTGTGGAAGTCTGTGTATACAGATTCTGCAGTTGCAAGCCACACCCCCACAGTGGTAAACATCATCTCCAGGCCGAGAAACCTTCACAGGACTAAGTGGGATAAATGTCGCAACAGCACAGCCTAACAGTGTTCCAATTTACCATTATTTAAATGTCAAACCGGTCAAATAAAACTTGAGACAAAACAGGGAAAATTTAAATATTCATGTTAGTGCTGTTCTGTTTCAGAAGCACAGAATAGTGCACAATGGAGTGATTTGTTAATGCAAAATTGCCATTAGAAAAAGCACTAAAAGCATGGCACTGTGCAAGCTTTTTACATCCATGTGTTAAAGAGCACTTACGTGTAGTGCAATCTTAATTATCATACATAAGCGACCCACCAAGAGAATAATCAGAGGCCATGTTCAAGCTGACAAAGCCAGGTTCATTTAAGGAAGGCATGGCCAAAGTGAGAAAAAAACAAACAAAAAACATTCAAATCATTTCTGAATTATTAACCTGTGGGGAAAATGTATATGTAATTACAGTTGGTATTAAAGTTCCACTCACCAATTTACATAGCATTTGAGTGTTTTTAAAATGTATTTATTTCTTTATTGAAGTAATTGCACACGATCCATTCCAGCTGTTATAGATTTGCCTTAGTACATATCCACTGCAATGCTCCATTACTACATGCAAGATTGCACTCACTATGAGGTAGTTTGCTCCAGCTAACAGAAAACACCTTTTTTACTCTAATACAGTGATGCGTAAATGATATCTAACCTTTATTCCACCACTGTTCTAATTATATTATCAGTCAATATTCTTATATCAATAGTCCCATGAATTTGAGGATATTAATTATAGTTCCTCTGGATTTCTGTCTGTCAAAGAGTGCACTTATGTCTACATTGTGCAAATTCATTTTAGGCAAATCAGGAAAGTGACATCAGAATGACAACACACTGGACTGGCACACACCAGTTATAGAGAACTTGTTAACAACAGCCTTAGACGCAGCCCTGCCACAATTTTCTGACTAGGTGTTCAGTCTCTGTGGAAACTGACTCAAATATTTTAATTAATATAATCAAATAAAATATTTTCCCCTATAATTCTGTTTTCAGACTAAATAAGACACTGCTGGCTTTCTGAGTAACACTGTGCTAGGCTGCTAGTAAGCAATGAGGGGAGGAGGAAGAGAACCTCTGAAGATGTGAAAACAATTCACATCTCTCCACAACAAGGCTAGGTTGAGATAAAACAGACAACAAAACTTCAACTTCTTTATATCAATATATTGCATTTAACTAGCATTTAAACACAACAATACACTTTTATAAATGAAAAATTTAATTTCAAAATGCCAATCTATAACAATTTTGGACATAATGAGTTCTTAAAAAGAATCTGAGCTGTCGTGTAACGGAAAGCACATATTTATTTCTTCAATAAAGTGGTATTAATCATAACATAGTATTGATATTTCTTGAATGTGTAAAGCCCATTCTTCATAATGCATATAAATGCAATGCAAATACAAAGGTCATCAAAGGTTGACTTGCTTGCTCACCTTCGAAAAAAAATCCACTTCCTTTTTTTATAAATCATTCATATTTCCATCAATTTAATTGAAGAAAAAAAAATATTGTGTAGATCAACTGAGGGTTCTCCAAAACACTACTACTGGGGAAAAAGGTTTAAATCAAATATTGAATAGAAATAATCAAACTTTTTTTTCTTTATATGTTGTCGCAGCCATTTTTAAATGTGGCACCATTGTTTTGCTGATACAGTGTGTCAGTTCAATCACTTCAGAAAAACCTTCCCTAACACCCCAATCAAACAACCCAGCACCCACTTACCCAGAATTGCCACCACAACATCATCCTTCAGGATCTCGATGGAACCTCGAGAGAGGAAGTAGAGCGCTGTGAGGACATCTCCACAGTGGACGAGTGTATCTCCTGGGGGAGCGTGAGTGGTTTTAAAGCGCATGGCCAGAGCCCGCAGGCAGCCTTTAGTGGCCCCCCGGAATGCCTTACAGCCCTGTAGCAGGCTTTGATTCAGATGGAGACATATATCTGCCTGCAAGCACTCAGGAAAGCCCTTTAAAACCTAGATAGAGGGAAATAGAGAAAAACATGAAGGTTTAACTTTGATGACGATACACACACACACACAAACACACATAAAAAAAAAAAAAAAAATATATATATATATATATATATATAAAGATACTTTTAAGTGCATTTTGCTACATACAGCAGCTTCAGCTAATTACAAATTCGCTGCTAACACTAAATTGGGTAGACATCAAAAGTTAAATGTACAGAAGCTGAATATGACAACTATAGAGAAAAAAGTGCTATTGCTGAACTATCTAGTAGCCTCAAAATGTTATACATTATGTTTATATTAATATTATGTTTCCTCTTTCACAAGCATCTCACATATAAGCAATGGTCTTTGTTCTAAATGACCTTTAGTTGAAACATCAAAGCAGATGCATCTGCGTTCTGCACAACTGAAATGGAATTCTAATTGAAAGCAGCACATGAAATAAGATTATGAAACAAGATGAAAAGGTGCTCTACGAAGGAAGAGTCCAGAGCTGGCACATAACAGGCAGCAGAGGGGACGAGAATAACAATGACTATAAAAAATTTTTGTGTTTATATAAATACCTCCTGCTCGTCCCAGGGTGATGAGGTCATTTCATTTCATATGGGGCAAAAAAGGAGAGAGACAGGTGTTGCATTCAGTATGCACGCTCACAAATGCACATTCTCACACAGTTCCTTTATTCTATGCACATGTCAAAGAGAAGCAAATTTAAATGTATAGTAGATTTGTTATGGCTTTAGCATAGCTCTCAATTTCACTTCATAAATTATTGAGAATGAGGGCTCCCCTGACTCAAACGCACCATGTTCATGTCAATGCCGTTGGTGTAGGTCCAGGAATGCTGGAAGTACTCCTCCAGCCTCTGCCTGAGAGGGTTTGGAATCTGGTGGAAGCGGATAAACTCTTTCACCCGCAGCATTTGCATGTGGTAGCGCGCTGTTCCTGAATACAGCCGCTGAATGATGGCCGACACATTCCCAAAGATGCTGGCGTACATTAGAGCTAACCAGGACAGAGGGGACGAGAGTTATCTTACACATGACCATGATATATTTGAAAATGTCATACAATAAATAAACATATATATGCATTAGGGGTGCAACAGTGAATTGTGACATTGTGGTATTGCAATGCAAAACTGTGACGATGAGCATCATGGGGACGTGACAATGCATTATGGAGAACGAGTGTTCTATCAACTATGCTATCTAATGCAATTGCATTGTTCGCAAACAATCAGTACTAGCAATCAACAACTCACTCCAGCATTCCTGTCTCCCAGCTCTATCATCTTTAGTTAGTTAGCAACATCATGGTTACAGTCATTTTTCTTCATTCAAATTTTGTTCAAAATATTGTGAGAATATCAAATTGTGAACTAGTATTCTTAACTGAAATGAACTGTCGGCTGAGTGTACTGTTATGCCTAACATACATGTATTGATTATGTATTAATAATACATACATTATCAACAGTTTATTAATAACACTACCCTAAATATTATTAATACTGTCTCATAAATGCATTGTCTCTCAGATGCAGTATAAAGCAATTGTAATGACACAAAGTTACTTGTCCCTTGCTGTATAACATGTATTTTATGGATTTTTGTAACATGTTCATATTACAGTAATGCCTGTAAATCATATGAATAAGATAATTTTGTATAGCACATGTATTGTTCTTTGCTCATGGTGCTTCATACTCATACTCACATCCAATGAGCATCACACAAATAGAAAAGATCTTCTCAGAGTTGGTATTTGGTGAGACGTTGCCAAATCCTACGCTGGTCAGACTGCTAAATGTGAAATATAATGCTGTGACATATTTGTCCTTTATGGAGGGTCCAGAGGAGGGGTCACTGTAGTTATACCGTTTTCCAATTGACACCCCAAGATTATCTAGCCAGCCAATCTTGTCCTTTAGATAAGGCTTCTCCACGTTGCCAATGGCATACCAGATACAGGCCAACCAATGAGCAATGAGTGCGAAGATGCACATAAGGAGCATGAGCACTGCTGCGCCGTACTCAGAGTAGCGGTCCAGCTTCCTGGCAACACGGACCAAACGCAGCAACCGGGCCGTCTTCAACAGGCCAATCAGAGTAGTTGTCTAAAAACATGAGAAATAGTGCTTTAGAGGGAATGCATAAAAACTGTAATTATGCACTGATCAGAATTTTTTATGCCAGACTTTACACACAAATTGGTCAATATGCCTTTTTTGGTCCATTATATTGGTATTTTTAACCTGAAGCTTTCACTATGTGGGATAAATGAACATTTGAAATACACTAGCACACTTCCCTTACTTTCTATTAACTATAATATATTAGCCACAATATAAATAACACCATTTGCACTTTAATGGGCCAAACTGGCATTTTATATTTGTGAATAAAAAAATTAATTGCCTATTTAATAATATGAAATCAAATAAATGATCAAAATTATAAGCCATGCATAATTATGTGAAGATATTTTAGTATAGATGTAACAGCAGCATTTAAATGAGTGCATTTTGCCGTGTTATATTTGTGAAAATATTGCAACACAGATCAGCCAAATTAAAATAAACAGGCTGACTGCTGACTGCGTATTTGGAATAAAACTGCCCATTCTTGGCTAATTCCAATCATGCATCCCTCACAGAAATGCTTTTATCACAATACAAGAGGCAAACTGAACTGGTGGGACTGAATTTGCAGAATTTGTGCCACTGAATCCTGCGTTGTGAAAAATAAGAATACAAAACAACAAACAGCACATGCAATTAATTTATCACTACTCATCTTACACTGTGATTCTAAAGCCCAAGATAATCTTTTCCACCTCCTCTGTTTATTTGATATCAACAATACACAATTACGGGGAACTGAAAGGGATGCAAATATGCTCAGACATATTGTATTATGTGAACTAATTTGCCTAGTGGTCACATTTCTGGTGCCTATTTCTATATTAATGTTTTTGAGCAATTGCTGCACTGATTAACTGTTTCATAATGATGTTAAATTATGACCCATTACGCACTGCTGTGCATGTGCTTTACCACTAGAGACCAGCGCAATCTAAGCAAAATCCAGCAATACCAAGGCTATTGAAAGAAATCAGCATATGAGAAGCACTGGTAATAAGATCTACTTTCACTCTTATTAAGATATCTTCAACTCAGCAAGTTTTGACTGCAGCCAGGTCATGGGTCAATGAACAGCACTGCAGAGGCGAGCATACATAAATTCTCATTTGTGGAAGGCTTTCCCTCTTTCAGTAAAACCTGTGAATGAGTCCCTTGGAGTTTACAAGGCTCCTGCTACACTTTAAACTAGCCCCTGGCAGGAGATCATTTATTTACCTGGCAATTACACGGTGACTGTACAGAGTGAACAAGGGCTGTGGGTATTTTTAGTGCTCATCTGGAAGGCTAAGTCTGGCGCTAAAGTTTAGCCTGCATATGAGAGTTGACAGTGTGTTAGTGAGCAGTCTGTGTTTTCATCTTCAATTTGAGCTGCAGAGAGCTAACAGACAAAGTATGCTGCGTAGTATGATGCGTCACGAGCAAGCCATTAAAAGCTCATTAGCAGCTACTGCCCACAGTGATGCACAGTGATTCTGCAGTTATAAGTTACAGAGTTATATATGCTTATAAGGATGGCATGAACCGTTACCCAGCGCGACTGAGAAACCAAAACATTTTCATCAGTGAACTGGTGCTCATATTTACATGCTTGGGAAATGTTTTAATTATGTGTACTATGTGATATAGTGTGTTGGGAGTGGTCTTTACACATACAAGACATATCAGTGCTATATTATAATTAATACTATCTTTATTACAGAAATAAAGATAGTATTAATTATAGACATAAAGTCACTTCATGTTCATGCTGTAAATGAGACATGTCCTGAAACCACCTGCCATCTGTCTAGGACCCATTCTTTTTCTACTATACAAACCACACAGCGCACTGACCACAGGCTGCACAGCAGCCCTGTCTCCCCAGCCACAGACACAAACAATCACAAAACACACCCCTACATGCGCCACAGTCCCATCTGTTCAATTGCAGACACAGACACAAAAACAAATGCACACAATGCAGACAAACCAAAACCAGTCCAGCCAGAATGGGCTTTCCTCATTTAGGACACTTTAAGTTTGTCATTTGAACCCATTTTAAATAGGCAGACTGGGTTATAACTGCACACTGTATTGTACAGTACATTATACACATGGATGAGTACTGTTTATTTGAGTTACAGTATGCTTAATCATACTACTTTTAAGATTAGGGTTACAGCAAGCCCTATTCAGCAAATAGAGCTAAAACTCAATGGAGCATCAATAAACAATTCATATTAGTGTCCTGACCTTCTCCCTCAATCCAATTACAGCCATTAAACTGCCATTGTTCATTTTAGAGGATGTAGGAGAAAGTGGGGGCATAGCACAACAAAGTGGAGGTTTCAATCTGTGGTAGGAGATTTGACAGATGAGGCTAGCAGGCAGCAGCAACATGCAGTCCTCCCCGTAAGCACCTGGGTCATTGTTCTCCTAGATACCAGGCAGGCTCTCAAAGGGCAGCAGCATGAATGCATTACTCCTCACAGTCCCCGACAGATAAATCCCACTGCCTCACTCTCGCCTAGTCAATAAAGTAAACGCTTCCAAATAGTCTCCAATTACCCTTTCCACTGAGCCTGGGTTGGCTAGCTAAACAGAGAATCAGGCATTTGTCAGGGTAACTGAAGGTGTCGCTTCAAACCACTTCTCAATAGGATCTGCTCTGAATTAGAGAAGCAGAATTCTTCTTCTTTAATTAGGCTTCAGGCAATCTTCACTGTTGGAGCTCGATGGAGGTTGCCAAGGAGTTTTGCTCAACAGTGCAATTACTTTCACAAAGATGAGAAAAGCACAAAAGAGAAAGCAGCAGGGCTCCAAGAGTAAAATGTGGATTTAAAAAGTGTTTAAATGAGACTGCATAAGAGCAGAAATTAATATCTGACTTCCTGACGTTCATTCACACCTAAATAAAGATACGTAATACTACTTCGATGTATTCATTCACTGCCAGCCAAAAAGCTGTGCATGGTGCACGTTCTAAAGCTGGATCCAAATGCTGATTGAGGCTGATGTGCTAGTAGCTCGTCATAAGCCACTGCTGAAACATTCCCATGCAAATAAGCAAGTGGATATGCCAGCGTGCCGGCCAGTCTGCCAGTGGCCTTTAAGCTGCACAAACAACGGCTTGGCTTCCCTCTCCTCATCTAAATGCATCATTGATCGCCATTTGGTAAGCCATTAATCCAAATAAATGGATTCTGAATTACATACCATTCAGAAAAAAAAGCAAGGAAAAAAGATTTAATCCCTCTCAGACCATGACAAATACATTCAGCTTTTAAGAAGCAGCTCATGGCAGTAAGACTACATTTAGTGAATATAAACAGAGTGGGCCTTGATCCTAAAGGGATATAAGACCTTGCTGTGAGAAATAAATAAATAAATAAATAAACAAATAGTAATGTGCAAAAGTCAGAGACCACACTTGATTTCTTTGGTTTGCTGCCAATATGGCCAATACACATGTTTTTCATTTTTCAGCGTTAGAAAAAAGGCAGAAAACACATGTTTAACAGAAGGCTACACAGACGCCTAGCAATTAAATGCAGCATCTAATTCCTTAGTGTTTACTGTGCCCACTTTTTGCCTTTATTAAAGCTTTTATTCTATTCAGGTGTCTTCTTTTCAGTTTTTCAAATAAATATGCACTTCTAAAATTGGTTGTCATCATCGACAACTTCTTGACATCCTCAGACACATCCCAACACATTTTTTTTCTCATATCTCACAAAGATGAAAGTTTTAAGTACATTTAATCTGATGGTGACAGTTTTGGTGGTGTTATATCTAATCCTCTTAGAAACATCTATGAAAAATGAAAAATTATATATAATAATGGATGTTTTGCCTACAAATTAAAGAAATGTAGCGTGGACTTTTGTACAGCACTGTACGTACTTTCTGAGACTGATTTATCATATATAATCAATAAACTGATTGCAGGAGCAGACAGAAATAGAAAACCCTTTTAAGTGATTACTTACTTCATCCGAGCCTGAGCCAAAGATGAGCAGGTCGAAGGGAATGGCGGCAACCATGTCTATGAGGAACCACCCTTTGAAATAGTGCACAGCAATCTTCCCTGGGTGACTGACCACTTCCTCGTTGCAGTTCACATATGTGGTGCGGAAGTTTATAAGGATGTCTATGATGAACATGATATCCACCATTAAATCCACCACATTAAGTGGGCTGCAGGAGTAGCCACACTCTCTCCTCTTCTGCTCCTCACGGTCGTTGAGCAGGAAAGCAGCAGAATAGGGTGTGAAGATGGCCGTGTAGATGACTAGCAGCAGTATGAGCCAGTCCCACACAGCCTTAAACGGGCTGTAGTGGAGGATGGTGAATTTATCTATCCGTGGAGCTTGAAGCTTATACTCTGGTAATACATCTGCACCCAGTGACAATACCTGGACAGTGAAAAAATAAAGGTTACAGTAATATCAAATGAGAGTTGTAGATAATAATGTGAACTTCAGCTGTTCATCAGATCAGTTGTACTGGCCACTCCCTAAACAACACAACTGGATAGATAATAGTATAATAGATGAAGTAATGTAAATCAAAGTGAAATAATTAAAAAACATGTAGAATACATGTTGTAATTCAACCTAAACAATAAACAAGACACTTTTTAAAACTTAACTATTTTGTAACTGGGAATTAATTGCCAACAACTGACAACTGACATATCACAAGGCACTAAATGACATTCTCTATATTTCCCTGAAAAGCTTTGTGGCAGCTCTTAGTACACTGTACCTATACCCATCATGGGGAGAGCAGGGCATGAAGATTTTTGATCACACCTAGATAACTTTATTCAACTTCTTGGTGGCTGTAATACAGCACTATTTTAAAGCATATAACCAACTTTTTGGGGTTTGTTGTAACTCAGTATTAAAACTAAGCCTCCTATAGCAAACAATGAGAGTCCAAGTTCAGCACAGTAAAATTTTGGAATGTTTTATGCATAGATTCATCAAAAACATTTAAAAATGTCGAGTAAACAAAATATATTTCAATTCTTATTATGGATGTAGACAGAAATAAATTTACCAGAGTCTATTACAGTCATTTTCATTAATCATGCTTAAGCATGCATTTATTTTTTTATGTACTTCATTCGGCAAACATGCCTGGTTAAAACAACATATAATCTTACTGCATTCATTTTTATAGTTTTACATCAATTTACCAGATGTTACACAGACTGTTACAACAAGCCCTTCAGTCTGTTACAATTAATCCCACCTAAGGGATTAGCTGTAACATTTGCACTCCTGCCACAGACTGAATTGTTCACAAATGGTTGGTGCTCAAAATAAAGTTCATATTTATTTCATAGCAGAGAGCTGTTGGTTATATAAAATTTTGCTCAAATAGTAAAAGTTATTAAGCAAAAACCAGTGTTAAGTTCTCCTCTCCTTTATTTCAGTTTATTTTATATCGCTCCATCACTGCAAATCTATTTGCAGACACGATTCACATTCCTATCTCTTATGATGCAAGGTTTCATTGTGTCAGTAATGCTAACTACAAATCTTCCAAATTTTACTCACGCAGTCTCAAGGAGCTCAAAAACATAATATAAATATTCTCAGGCCCTGCCACAACTCCTTAGAAGAGCAAGTGTCCAAGCTGTTCATCTCGGGTTATTGCTGGATTGATCTGTGTTTAAGTTGCCTGCTCAAGGGCATAGAGCAGACAGGATTTTACAAAACTGACCAAAAAATATTCTGAGTTGAAAGTCTATGAGGGCTGCTTAATTCAAAAGATTGCAATCTTTTTGTACTTCAATCTCATTTCACCTGCATTAGCTGCTTTTTGTGGACTTCCTATTCACTGATCAACAAAAGAAGAAACCAAAACCACCAGATAAAAAGCTGTGGTGCTAAACACTGTGATTTGATTGGGCATTTTGGGAGTTATGGAGAGAAAACTTGCTCTGTCAGATTGGACTTGATGGTCACCTTTGATTTTCAGAGTTTGCACATTCTTCCCTGTGGGTTGCAGTGCACGGACGTATGATGATCATTTTCAAAATAGGGACTGACTATGCACCCTTTGTGTCTAAGGAGACCTCTAGAATATGATTTCTGAGATTTCACAATGTTGAAAAAGGCTGAGACGGTGAACCATGCATGTTTTTGCTAGACATTCAACAGTTTTACAATGCCTCCAGGAAGTGTAGTAGGATATGTACTCCTTTTTTTTCCATGCCTCAACATTCCTTGTTTTACAAGGTCAGCAAAGAAGCAGTTACTATCAAATAGCCATACTATCAAAATGAAAAAGATTTAAAGTCCTGTTCTGATTCTAAAAGACACTGGAACAGACAAGGGAGTGTGTGTGACTGGGACCGAGCCTGCAGAGAGCTCATATATACACATTCAGACACACATGCACAAATGGATGCGCACACCTCCTGTGGCTCTCATCGGCACTGACAGACAGCAAATGAGGCCTCTCTGCCTGATTAATACTTCATTAGCCATCATGACAGCATGACGGGGAGACTGTTTTGCGTTGCCTCCTCAGCACTTTTCTCCCTGATCAGAAAAGGCTGAAGAATAGATCTGTTTCCTCTTATCTGCCTCTCACACACACAGTTGGGTGCAGTGAGGTAATGCGAGAATCACTCAAAGGTTGACAAGCCAAATGACTGAATCCTCAAGCAAGAAAGACTTGAGGAACAAGAGCTGCCTGGGCTTCCTCGAGGTGAGCACTTGTGTTTTTCTAGATGGGCTGTCAATGTCTTAAGTGTTTCTCATTTCCTCCTCCAGCTGTCTATGAGAGCGGTACATGTGAGTGGGGCTCTAACCCAACACCCCTGAGCCTGCACAATGACTCTGACTTTCACTGGAGGACACTTTCAGCAGTTATCTACCCTCAGAGCCAATCGTGCGTCTGAGCAAGCACCCAAATCTAATTTTCGAGTTGCAGGCGAGGCAAAAAAAAGGTTGAGGAAGGAGGGTTAATTCGCACTGTCTCACATTTTGAGGCTGCCATAGCACTATCGAATTCTGTTTTGCCAATACTGGGACATATATTTCCTCACAGCAGTAGGAAATCCATCTTCATGCCCGGATGGTTTTTTGATGCATTGCAAGCGCCAGAGAGAGAGACAGTGAGAGATAGATGTTGAATACTGGAAGAAAGAATGAAGGGACTGCGGTACTGGAAAAGACCATAGTATATGGAGCAAATTTAGAGAAAATTAATTAGGCTTGCTTTAAAAACTCTCTCACCCTAAATATCTCCAGGGTTAAGCTTTATACTTATTAGTATACATTTGCACACAATTTTCTGAAAGGTTTTACCTGGTTTAGTAGACTATTGGCCTTGCAATAACATCATGCAGCACTTAACTTGCGATAAATCAAAATATTATATATATATATATATATATATATATATATATATATAAAACACATAAGCATCTTTTGCATTATAAGCATTGTACAGGTTAAAACAACTGTATTAGTCCATTCCACATTGACGTGTGACCAGTTACAGCCTCTTTTTCACACTGACATGCTGTTAAGTTACATCTACAATGCTGAATAAAAAACAGAGATGGTTGCTCAGCAACTTTGTTCTATATATGTAATAAGTTGTCACTGCTGCTCTACATTGAACCGATTGATGATTCTTAATTGTATGGCAGAAAATGGTTACAAACCATGGCCAGCACAGCTTTCTTCACACAATTAGCCAATGAGTGCAACAGAGCTGTTTCGTGGGATGACGTATTGGTGCAATTGGTCACATGAGTTCACGTTAGTGTAATAACTGTTTGGCCCTGCAGTGAAAAAGAGGCTTAAACTGTTTTGAGGAAACCATGTCCAGATGGAATATATATATATATATGTGTGTGTGTGTGTGTGTGTGTGTGTGTGTATATATATATATATATATATATATATATATATATATATATATATATATATATATATATATATATATGCTGGGGTGCTGGGATCCACCAAGCTTCTTCCAAATAACAAAGACAGTCACATCTTTCTCAGTTGCCACTACTGCAATGTCATTAGACTCAGAGTGAGCTTGGAAGACTACTAAGCTTGCTCTTTTTGGGTGGGCCATCCTACCCAGAAAGAGGAAGGTATATTAAACCTATTTCTTAATTTTTTGTATATGTAATTTAAAGCAATTTTAACAATTCTACCTAGTGAAACTGTCTCATGCTATTGGCAGAAAAAGTTCTGTGTTTCCAGAAATAATGCTCGAAACAAGCAAACTTATCTGCCAAGAGAATGAGACAATTTCTCCAAATAAAATTAATGAAAACAAATAAAAACACCTATAAGTAACATTAACATATTAATAAGTAACAAAAACATATTCAGAAAAAGCAACATTTGGGTAAGGCAGTGTGCTATAACATCATAGATCTCACCTGTGTGACTTTCTCAGTGACGTTGTGCGTACGGTCTTTGACCTTGGGAGCAATAATGGTCTTCTCAGAGGCAGGAGGTGAGGGGACTTTCTTGTCATAATTGGTCTCAGAGAAGTTGAGCGCAATAAGGGGAATCTTGTTAATGGTACTGTATTTGTTCAGATTGGAATCTGAGGTGGAGCCCAGCAGACTGGACTTGAGATGGTTAAAAGGACCTGAAGGACAGAAAGCAGCTCAATTAGAAACACTGTTAAAAGGCACTGAGATGCAGCTCATAGCCTCTTAAAGTATGCTTTTCCTGTACAAGCTGCACAGCACCTAATGAATGGTGCTGAATGGAAATTGAATGTTGCACTAGAACAAACAACAGGAAAGTGCAGCATGGCACCATTTAAAACTTGACTTATTTAAAAACTTACAAGATTGAAAAGATATGTTTATTCCACATAAAAATACAAATCATGTTGACATGTTTCATGTGTTCATGCTTTAAAATGGCATACATGGTTTTGACAAATAGAAATCAGTGAAAGTAGTGAAACTCCAACTGGGTAAAATATGTGGGGATAGACAATTTTTAAAGAGGAAAAATGGTAGGATTGATTTGTGAGAAACAGCAGATACAGAGCATTCACATGTAGCATTGATTTCTTGTCAGACTGCAGGCTAAGAACACATCAATTTCATGCGAGGAAATAGTATGGGGAGGGGGAACTTCCTCCTGTCAATCAGAGCTTAGAGTAAACCATCACTCGGGACCCTAGTTAACAACTTCAAACCTCAGGTACATCCACCAGGCTCACTAGGCCTCAGTAGGCTCATTTACCACCATCCCCTAGAATTCCCATACTAGACCAGAATGTCCTCAGACACATCCTAGTTACTCTATGCACTGTATTGGCATTATTGTACCAACAATACACCTGAGTGAACAAAGGGATTGATGTTAAGTTGAGAAGTGAAATCAAGCAGAAACTGTGGAATGGTTCCCTGCAGACTTTGACCAGGGCCTCTCTTGTCAACCTTTCCTCCAAAGACTGCAAGAAAGTATTTGCATTTCCTTTCATTCTACCAATCCAGCCCTTTTAAATACAGTTTAGCATTGGGTGTCGGGATGATTTAAGACTGAGCCTGTTATCACTGAGAAAATTTTACTGGAGTTATTGAAATGGCACCACTAATTGCCAAACTGTCCTGCTTTAAATACATGCAGCAAGCAGTTCAAGACAGTAAAGCATTCCATCATAACACACTGTTACCTTTCAGACTGCGGCCATGGTCTGGAATGCAGGAGAACAGTAATCAGTTATTAGAGGAATCAGATTCAGATTAGGTCCAACATTCAACCAAACTGCATTTAGGTTAATCTTATAGTCTGAGGCAGCAATATGCTTACAGATTATTCAAAAATACATTGGTGAACACTTTACAATTTCCAGACTAAAGACTGGCCTGCAAATAGTTTTCATATTTATGAAAACTATTTATGCAAATGATTATTTGTTGTTATACCTATTTTTCTATCCAAATCAGAAAATTTTATTCAAGGGTGATTTTGAAGGCACTACAACCTCCCACAATGCATTCATAATCTCTAGGGAACACCGTAGATCACTACATCAGCTGAAGGAACACCAAAGTGCATTGTGAGTCTCTTGTTACTAAGCAACAGATATCACTAAGATAAAAGTTTTGGGTGGACTTTCAGTACAGTAAAAACAAAGATGCTATATGTTCATACAGCAAAGACTCTGAATGGTAACTGCACGTGGCTGCAATTATGGACCAAGAATAAAATGTCTAGCCATGTCAATGTACATTCCCCCCAGTCCTTGCACTTTTGAAAACATTTTTCAAACGTATGGCTACGAATAAGAAGCAAACTTCAGTCGCACTTGAGTAACTGGTTTGTATATGTAGCTGGTGAATCCTTACACAGGTTTATGATAAGGAAGTTTCCACATTAATTTAATGATACATGCATTTTTAATGCTGTTTATTATACTGAATAGCCCGTCCCTATACAGCACAACACTTAAAAGGGAGTAAGGATTCATTTCACAGCCAATATACTGTGCAGCCCTAGACATAATCTATATATAAGAAACATTGCAGGGCAATATGTTGATGTTTTAAGACCTGAATAAACACATTTATGCAACCTTCATTTTTGTCACTAAACTATGTTAAAGCCCCAAGCAGGAGTTTCTTATTTATCTTATATTCAATTAATCAATCAATCTACACACTACATTTCTACATTGTTTTAGTTTTTATTTATTCTGATTTTGTATTTAATCTGTTTACTGTTTTATTAATTATGGCATATGCATCAAGGAACACACACACACACACACACACACACACACACACACATATATATATATATATATATATATATATATATATATATATATATATATATATATGAATCGATTCACAAACGTCAAAAATCGATTTCCTAAATTTTATTTTATAATGTAAAGTTGAGGGAACGCAAAGGGCGGAACTTGGAAGTGGGTAAGTGCAGCGCAGGGACAGTCTGTGGCAGCACATAACACAAACACAACTGGATGAGAGAAACTCGACCCTCTGCATTAAAGCCAGGTTAGATCAGGAGTCACAACACCAAATGTTCAGAAGAGGCATTTTATCCTTTCAACAAACATCAAACCACATTGGGAGCCACAACATTTAATGCCCAGTATGTCTCAGGTAATGTCCTAGTATAGGCTAAAAATTATGAACAAAAACACGAAATTTGCCCTGCTTTAAGCTTTATCTCAGCTATAGCCGCTTTCCTCCCATCTCCGCCAGAAAACTTTTCCTCAGAAGTAGAGCAGCTTATTGTAAAATGTCTCTCATCGTTGGCTGTTTTACGAGGCTGAAGTCGCTTCTTATTCTCCAGCTTCTTGTTCAAATTTTTCTGTTCCACCTTTTAAGAACCATTTAAGGTGGAACGGGGAAATTCGAAAGAGAAGCGACTTCAGCTTCACACCTTTTTAGTGTTTGACAGTCTCTCATTGCAGATTTAACGTTTCAGGAAAAAACTGCGCCGTTTATAAATGAGAATAAGTCCATTTGTCTCCAAATGTTCGTCTTAGCCAGTTAACTCTCTCTCTGCCTTTTCGTTCATTACCAGCCATGAGAGACTGTGTTGCTAAGTGACCTGCAGTCTGCGCACCAGTTCGTTGAGAAACGGGGCTTTTGCGCTGTGTTGTTCATGTCCCGTCTCGCTTTACTGACACGGTGACCCCAGACTCTCTACAACATGACCAAGTTATATAATCGCTAAAGAAAACGGGCCAGACGGCTGTAACGTGCTGTGTGGACATCCATTATCACTGGATCTTATTTCACCGTAACTGCGCAATTTATCTCAGATGAGTGGCAGCAGCGTCTAATGAGCTCCAAACAAAAGCAGTGAATGAGATGAGAGCCTTCTAGTTCACTCGCTACATCACTTCCATTGATTTATTAATAAAAGATAATGGAAGTAAATTCATTATGGATCATTAAATACATTGCTTTAAAAGTACCAAGTCGTCACACAGTGAGAAAAAAGAGATCCTGTATAGAAAAAAACATGCATCAAGATGCATCAATAATCGTTTTATAATCGCATCGCAGCCCTCTGAATCGTAATTGAATCGAATTGTGAGGTGCCAAGAGATTCCCACTCCTGAGGTGGCGGATGGTCTCCTGAGGGATCTCCTCCCAGACCTGGACTAAAGCATCCGCCAACTCCTGGACAGTCTGTGGTGCAATGGCGTTGGTGGGTGGAGCGAGACATGATGTCCCAGATGTGCTCAATCGGATTCAGGTCTGGGGAACGGGCGGGCCAGTCCATAGCTTCAATGCCTTCATCTTGCAGGAACTGCTGACACACTCCATCCACATGAGGTCTAGCATTGTCCTGCATTAGGAGGAACCCAGGGCCAATCGCACCAGCATATGGTCTCATAAGGGGTCTGAGGATCTCATATCAGTACCTAATGGCAGTCAGGCTACCTCTGGCGAACACATGGAGGGCTGTGTGGCCCTCCAAAGAAATGCCACCACACACCATTACTGACCCACTGCCAAACCGGTCATGCTGAAGGATGTTGCTGGCAGCAGATTGCTCTCCACGGCATCTCCAGACTCTGTCACGTCTGTCACATGTGCTCAGTGTGAACCTGCTTTCATCTGTGAAGAGAACAGGACGCCAACGGCAAATTTGCCAATCCTGGTGTTCTCTGGCAAATGTCAAGCGTCCTGCACAGTGTTGGGCACAACCCCCATCTGTGGACGTCGGGCTCTCATACCATCCTCATGGAGTCGGTTTCTAACCGTTTGTGCAGACACATGCACATTTGTGGCCTGCTGGAGGTCATTTTGCAGGGCTCCGGCAGTGCTCCTCCTGTTCCTCCTTGCACAAAGGCGGAGGTAGCGGTCCTGCTGCTGGGTTGTTGCCCTCCTACGGCCTCCTCCATGTCTCCTGGTGTACTGGCCTGTCTCCTGGTAGCGCCTCCAGCCTCTGGACACTACGCTGACAGACACAGCAAACCTTCTTGCCACAGCTCGCATTGATGTGCCATCCTGGATGGGCTGCACTACCTGAGCCACTTGTGTGGGTTGTAGAGTCCGTCTCATGCTACCACGAGTGTGAAAGCACCACCAACATTCAAAAGTGACCAAAACATCAATCAGAAAGCATAGGTACTGAGAAGTGGTCTGTGGTCCCCACCTGCAGAACCACTCCTTTATTGAGTTTGTCTTGCTAATTGCCAATAATTTCCACCTGTTGTCTATTCCACTTGCACAACAGCATGTGAAATTGATTGTCAATCAGTGTTGCTTCCTAAGTGGACAGTTTGATTTCACAGAAGTTATATCGTGTTGTTTAAGTGTTCCCTTTATTTTTTTGAGCAGTAAATATATATATATATATATATATATATATATGTATATATATATATATATATATATATATATATATATATATATATATATATATATATATATATATGTATATACACACACACACACACACACACACACACACACACACACACACACACACACACACACACACATCATACACTTGGGCTCAATCTCCAAAACCCAGGATTAATAGATAAACTAAAAAAAGTTTCTAATGGTGATTCTCAACTGCCACTGCAGCTTGGCTCAAGACTTTAATCCATGTCTAGGGAACTGGCAGTTGTAAAAAAAAAAAAGATATATAATTTGTCATATTTCAGTTTTGCATAGCAAGCTAAACAATAAATCATAAACATGCATATAGTTATTTATAGTGCATTACCCAAAGATTGGGTAATTGCTGTTGTAACACTAAAAACTGAACAACCAAATTGCAGGGAATCCTAATTAGGGATCCACTGCATCTTAACAAGGCAGCAGAAGTCTCTTTTTCAGAGTAAAAATGTAAAAGGATTTATTTACCTTCACTTGCGTGCCTGTCCCTGAAATGCCGCTTGGAGTTGCTAAGGCCTTCAATGTCATGCACAGATGAGGCCCGTCTTCTGCTACATATACTGTCTCTGGAGATGGACTGGGCCAAGCAGGTAGTGGACTGGGCCTGAGATGGGCTAGGACGGTCCCACAGCTGCTTGGGGGATGAGTGGTCAAGTGGCCCAGACACACTTACAGGGGAGGAGTGGGGACTGGAGCTGATTAGGGCTCGCGTGTCGTTGGCATCGGCTGGGCTGCAGCTGTCCTTGGTGGGCGACTGGAAGTCCCTCAAGGCCACTGAGTCATCACTGGCTCTCGGGGAGTCCACCATCACTGTGTCAGGGTCATCTTGGGGCAAAGTCTGCTTGCTGGAACCCAGCAGGTTCAGTGATGGCAGACGGAACCTGAAGAATCTCCCTTTTCCTAAAGGAGACAAGGTCAAAAAATATGTAGGCAATTTCAAGAGGTGTAGCTTGCAGCTTTTGTGCATTCTGTGCAATCACCTTGAAAGAAATGGAGATGGATTTTAACAATTGCAGCAGAAAGTAGGTTTTTCATATGGAGATGGAACAATGGGGAAATGTCCTTGGCTCTCGCCTGGAAAACATTCTGTTTCTTCATAAAGAAAGATATGAAACCAGGAAATAGGTGGCCACAGAACAGAAGCACAAGGCATCCTTCTGTAATGTCTCTTAAACTTCCATTATGCGCATTTCCAATAAAAGACATAAAGAGAACAAAGATTTACACTGCACACAGAGATTTATTTATAATTTATAATAAGAAACTGGAACATGAATCACATTAATTCACATTCACAAAGACATTTTATCTTTCTTGAAATAGGAAATCCTGCATAAGATTGGTCTAGTGAAATAGAGGTGAGAGGGCTTATATTTCTAAAGATCTTCCCAGAGAACAAATCTGATTAGCCCAGCTCGAGTCACCTTAAAGGGGTTTCAAAGGGGAAAAAACCCTCACTACACAATCACAGTTATACTCTACAGCTAAATGAAGCCTATTTATTTTCATGAGAATGAAAAGGCTAGATTGAATTTGCAGGTGCATGCTGGCCATCAAAGGGCCTTCAGAGAAGCAAAAGTAAGTGACCTAAAGTCTAACACATTCTCCTTAGCATCCAATTATACACGTCTGGCTGGACCTTGCTCCTAATTCTGCCCTCACTCCTGACGCTTTTAGCAGCTAGTTTTAATTAAGGGTTTCTCTTTTAATTTTGTTTTTTGTTAATTAAGACATGATCAAACAAAAATACCAACTCCCATGGTATTGAATGTTCCCTATGTGTTGCCACTTTGAAGACTGCTGCATTCATCATTTTGTTGATTTTGGAAAAATGTATTGACTAAGGCACCCTCTGGAGATTTTTAATAGGGCTTTGCATTCTTTAAAGAAAACCCCAGAAAGAGTTGAAGAAACAGAGCCTACTTTACATGAAAAGCTGATCCTAGCATTTCAGCAGCAGGCTGTGGAAATGTGATGCTTTTTAAGTAGGTGAAAGTCTGTCCCTGCGTAGATCTGAGTGTAGTTTTGAGTATATGTTAGGCATAGCCACTGTTGTATAATCAGCCCCCCTGTTTGAGGGATGCCTGTCATTTTCTTTACAAATCACACCTACAAAATAAAGTAGGAATAAAACCAAGCAAAGTAGAGCTAAAGCTAAGACCACTGTCTACAGACCTTATTTGAGGAAAGCTCTCTGAGCAGGTGTATAGCCAGGACTTTCTGCTGTCTCTTCACTGTCACTGTCATTTCACACAATCAGATACCAGATATCTTATTAATTCCAAAGTTGACATTTCATGTCATTGGATGTCCTTATTTTTTCAGTTTAGTCATGCTGCATATTGAATTAAATGAAACAGTAGTGAATCACAACCAACTCAAGAGGGTTGGTAATATAGTAAAATGGTAAAAATAGTCTTATTGATGTCCTTATCCGCACAAGTTCCCCAACAATGAGGGGAGTAATGATGTGCATTTGTAAATGTTACCTCCTCTTTCAATCACAGACTTAGCTAGACTCTCCTACCTGGTGTGAGGCTGTTCCTTCAATTAGTTTAAGATTTTAAGCCACTCAAAGCCCATGTACAGCTTATAAATGGTTATTTTCATTTGTTATGTTAACTTACTACCACTGGCATATTTGAAGATGCAGAGGATTCATACAATCTTTGATTTAACTTTGTTGTATATCACATGGTTTTGCCATTTACTTAAAGTAGCTTTTTTGGCAAACCCTGTTTGCCTTTCCTGGCTAGTTAGCAAACTAATGACACAACTGCTGTGCTGTACAATTTTGGCCACAAAATCCATTTTTGATCTCATGAATCTTATGTTTTCACAGAAGAGACAATCAGTGTTAAATCTTTAAGAGAAACAGACAACTAATTGCTAATGGTTTCGCTGTTCAGCTAAAGTTGCTAGATCAGACACAGTTCAACTTACATCACCACAGAGGTAAATTGTTAGGTTTGTTAAGCAGGAGTGGTATTATCACTGCAGACCTCACAATGAAACTGACAACTGCTTCTTACTTGCCAGATTCTTTTTCCAACACCTGTGAGGTGTTTGTGAGGAGCTAGTTAGGTGGATCCGTACGTGATATATCCCCTAAACTATAAAAGTTTTGTTCCATTAAATCTATACAATTAGGGACTAAAATGAGCTGTCTTGAACTGCATTCTCACTGAGATTCTTCATATGTGTTGCTGAACTAGAACTGCATCCATATATCTGATTAAACCTTCCTTTCTGACCTGCTTTCCTTGATTTTGTTCTGATCTGTGATCTGGTAGTCATGTACAGTATCTCACAAAAGTGAGAACACCCCTCACATTTCTACAAATATTTTATTATATCTTTTCATGGGACAACACTATAGAAATGAAACTTGGGTATAACTTAAAGTAGTCAGTGTACAGCTTGAATAGCAGTATAGATTTGCTGAAGACTGACCATCAGGGTCTCCTTCTCACCATCACCAACCCGCTGTCCTGTTCATTGGTGCCAACTGCAACACCCTCAATTACATCACTGTGCCATTCAGATGTATCAGCATTGAGATAGGATGGGACTGTTTCAGCTCACTCCCACTTTTCATAAAGATTCAGTCAGAGACTGCCTCTACCAGTGCAGTTTCTAAAGCTTTACCATGCAGTGTTCAAACCGAGATCCTCTTAGCTTTTATTTGGTATTTAGAGTATTAAATTGTAAATACTGTTTGACCAGAGGAGGATGGGTCTCCCCTTGTGAGTCTTGGTTCCTCCCAAGGTTTCTTCTACCAGACTGAGGGAGTTTTTCCTTGCCACTATCACCTCTGGCTTGCTCAGTGGGGGGATATATGTTATAACTGTATATTTTCAAACTTCTGTAAAGCTGCTTTGTGACAACATTGCTGTAAAAAGCGCTATACAAATAAACTTGAATTGAAATTGAAAAGATTTACTGCCCTCTGATGTCTAAATAGCTGGCAACACAAGTGAGTACACCTCACAGTGAACATGTCCAAATTGTGCTCAAAGTGTCAATATTCTGTGTGACCACCATTATTATCTAGCACTGCCTTAACCCACATGAAATCCACCGGAGCTGCACAGGTTGCTTCAGGAATCCTCTTCCACTCCTCCATGATGACATCAGGGAGCTGCTGGATGTTAGACACCTTGTGTTCCTCCTCCTTCCACTTGAGGATGCCCCACAGGTGCTCAATTGGGTTAAGATCTGGAGACCTACTTGGCCAGTCTCTCACCTTTACCTTCAGCAGTGCAGTTGTCATCTTGGAGGTGTGTTTGTTATTGTCTTGGAAAACTGCCATGCGGCACATTTTCCAGAGGGAGGGTATCATGCACTGCTTCAGGACGTCACAATACATGTTGGAATTCATGTTTCCCTCAATGAAACGCAGCTCCCCAGCCCTCATGCAGCTTCAGACCATGATGCTACCACCACCAATGTTGACTGTAGGCAATGTTCAGGACATGTTCAATAGGCAGGACATGTTCACTGTGAGGTGTACTCACTTGTGTTGCCAACTATTTAGACATTAACGGCTGTGTGTTGAGTTATTTTCAGAGGACAGTAAATCTATACTGCTATACAAGCTGTGCACTGACTACTTTACGTTATATCCAAGTTTCATTTCTATAGTGTTGTCCCATGAAAAGATATAATAAAATATTTTAAGAAATGTGAGGGATGTTCTCACTTTTGTGAGATACTGTAGATCTACATACTAGTCATCTCTGCAAATGTATTTAGTGACAGCATAAGCTACAGAGCAGCCAAAATCAATTTTCAGGAAGAAAAGTTAGTTTTTTTCCCAACTATTCCAATCCAGCCTGGACTGGTTCTTCTACAATGGCAGATCTCCCATAAAGCACTATGTTATGATGTCACATTCTGAGAGATAATTAGGATCCAAATGAGAGGTGTTAAATAATCTGTTAATTAGGCAGAGTTGTGTTCTGTTGGGGGCAGAGAGTTTCTGCTGACTGCTGCCTCTGAGGAGGTTGGATCCTCTTCTATGCAGTAGTACACTGTTGCAGCCTGGGTGGAAAAACTCCTTGGGAGGGCAGAAATGGCTGCTCAGCCACAATGACAGCAAGCCCACACAGGGCAGTATAAGAAATCTTCACTCAACAGCCATTCTGCAGTCACATGTGCTCATTTTTCAAGAGTAAGTGCTACACATGAGGCAGGCGACTCGCTCTCTCTCTTACATGCCCTTACACACACACACATAAAGACCACCTCCACAGGCTATGGGGCCATGAATCTTCGCAAGGATGTGAAAAGCAGGACTTTTTCAGTTTCAGGGATTGCTGATTACTAACAAGGGACAGGTCATGCCCAAGTCTTGACTGATTGTCCAGTTCACTGATAAAAGGTTCAGAAAAAATTGCAGTAAACTCTTTTATTCTCTTCACTGTATTGTTTATATATCTCCCAGAGTTTCTTTGTTTTGGTTTCGTGGGGTGGGATTATGTCTGTCCTGCACAGACTTAGTGACATTTCTACCTGAACCAAAACAACATGGAATACTGCTGGATTCTATAGTGAATGACTATTTTGGCTTTCCTGCTTTGTTAAGGAGCTATATTTTTAGCAAAATTAACACACAGCTTTACTCTGAGTCAAAAAATATGTCATCTTCTGCAGCTGAAGGGAGAAAAGCCAGTCTTCATCGCACACCTCTGAAAGCCTTTTAAAGTTTTATATAAACATACTGTTAAATATACAGAGATACATTTTTGTATGTTTAACAAGCTTCAATCCAGAAGATTTCAAGTGTGAATTTTTTTAACTGATCTGATCCAGATAGGAACACAATCATTCCATGTACTGCTGTTGGGCAAAGACTATTGACAGAAATATAACTGCCTTAGAAGAATCATGTGGTAAGTCATGTAGTAACTGAGGTAGCATTGCTAACAAGATAATCTTAAATATGGCTTGGACAGATTTTTTTCAAAGCTGCTTTTCACACCCTTAAAACATGGATAATGTACACATCGCAGAAGGTTTCTCTAGAAGGTATGCATTTGCTGATGAATTGGTGATTTACAGCCTGTTATAATCTCTAAGTGTTGCCAACAGAGACCTTAAATGTGGCAACATCGTCTTGTATCATGGCAAGAGACACATTTTCCAGATCCCTCAGCAACTTATTTAACACACAGCAGGTTCTCAAGACCTACAGATACTAATGTGGGTCTGTGTGATTCTGAGTGATGCTGACAGAGGGCATGCGGAGTGGAGCAGAGGAGGTTAATAATGTATTATGAGATATTAAACTATCATGGCCACCTCCTTTCTCTTCCTGTGTCTGTCATCTTTTCACACTCAGTCAGGTCTGACACTAAGGAGCCTCTTTATAGCCTCGATTTACTGTTATGCCAAGTGCATTACACTCTACACTGCAATCTAAACTCCCTTATGAGTGTGCTCTCTCGTCTCGGCTGGCGAGAAAAAAAAAAGCAAGTTGGAGCTACAAGTGCTGTTCTGTGCTGTTCCTGGATGACTGGCTTGTATTTAGAAATTGTGTTCCATCTCTTTGCTGTGCTCTAACAGGCGGATGATGAGAGCAGTGGAAATGTGCTGTTGCAGATGCTTTGTAAACCATGAAAACTAAACAGCAGTAAGCTGGTTGGCTGATGCTTTTGGCTAATTGCCTTATTGGATCCAGCAGTAGTTTTAACATCACTTTAATGGGAAGCTTTCACACAACGTGCCCTTCACCCTGACCTATGAACCTAATCCAAAATCTAATCACAATCCTGACTAACACGAAACCCAACCTTGCCCTAATCAAACAAAAACCCCAAACACAAGCTCAACACTAGCCCTTACCTTAGCACTAAAAACCACTATAAGCACAGCATTAACCACTGCAAGAGGTGCTCAGTAATGTTTTCTAGAGAAGTGTGTGTCATATGTAATATACAGCAGGAGCCAACATGAGTCACTCTGCCACACCACATTCAATTTGCTTGTGTCCTTTTACTATACCGACTCGTAATCCACAAGCAAAAATTGCCATACCACATTTTAGCAGATATAGCAGAAACTGCTTTTCAAAATGTGACCACAAA
>NC_051216.1:19138400-19163400 GCF_015220715.1 Pygocentrus nattereri | reverse complement strand
TTCAAATACACATATAAAAGCAGAGATGATTGTTCTTGTGGGTTGACTTAGTTGAACTCTTTACCCTTTTCTTACCATAGAAACATGTCATGACTTCAGACAAGTGGATTGACCAGCAGGTAATGAAATAGCAATCATAACATTTAAATATAATATATTGATATTAATCATGGATAGTATTAAGTTTCTGGACTAGATGTACGTATGAACACAGGTACCTTGATGGAGCCCCTATATGTGCCTGAACAGTTGATTAAAACTGTAGCTTATCATACAAGCTGCGCTTAGCCCTGCCCACTAACTGCTCACTCATGAGGCACAGGGTTTGAAAGGCAGAGTGAAATCTAGCCAGATTGAGTCAATACAGAAAATGAAAGTTCAGTGACGAAAAGTATTAATAAATGCAAGGCTTTTCCATCAAAACATTCTACAGAGGTCTTATTTCACTCTGGCCAAGGACAAAGAGGTTATGAAAGAATAAAAAGGCCCATAAACTGTGGATTTAGGCTTGTGTGCCAGTTTTGTACATAAGTGCTCAGTTCATCAGGGCCTCGGTTTCTTAGACATTTTTAGTGTTTTTGCGTAGGCAGAGTTAACCAGTGTCCTGCTATGTCATTGGTGCAGAATGAAGAGCCTGTGTTCTCCAAAGATGGAACCACATTTTTTATGACATTACCCATAAAACACGGCAACAGAGGATCCTTTCGTCACATCACCATGATGTCAGAGCAGGTAGAGATGCTCCACACAGACACATTCTGTACAACCAAACACAGATACTAAACCCAATAAGGGAGACTCATTATTATAAAGTTAAACCTTACAACTTACAGAACTTTAATTTTTGCTAAATTATTCTCTTAAGTTATGCAACTCGAGTATAATTCCGTATGTAATTATGAAAAATTATTCCCAGTATATGTTGCTAGCATGAGTTCTGCACTTTAGTTCTGTATTTATTTCTGTTTTATTGCCAATTCCTCTTGTTCTTATAAGCACAAATGTGTTATTAATTGAAAGTCTGCCAACTTCACACTGGATAGTTTTTCTGCTTATTTTAATATGCTATGAGAGAGAGATAATTAATAAAAAAATAACTGATTAAAACAACATGCTTTTGTCATTGCCAGCAATATTTGTAACTGTTTCACTTATAAAATAAACAGATACAAATAGATACAAATGATACAGTCAATACAGATGAACACAACACTGACCATTTGAAATGGTCCCCTAAACTGGACAGTCAGGAGCACAACACTGAAACATTATTACAGGGAACAGAATGTCTGACATTATATGAGTTTGCACTTTTCTCAGCAACAGAAGTCACATTCTAAATTTTCTCCACTGTGTTTTTGGACTCATAACAACGTACTCACAAAACAACACACTAAATAGTTAATTAGTCTTTTGGACATGGCCAGTAATTGTGTTCTTTATGTAACCTCTACTCTTGTGTCCAGGAACCAGGCTCAGAGGTCAATATAAGACACCTGACCTCTGGCAGCTGGGAGGTCACTAAGATTCTAGCCTATGACGAGAGCCTGAACACTGTGTGAGTTATACACACCAACACACACACATTCACACTCACATGCAATTCTGTTTATCCATCTACATATTTACCCATTTCTGTTTTTCACGTTTATAAGTCAGAATAACATTCTGTGCCAGCATTGCTCTGAATGTCTTCTTGTTTCTCTGTAGTTATTACCTCAGCACAGAGGGTGGAGCTTCTCACAGGCACCTGTACAGGTAAGCACAGAGGCCTTCCAGGGGCTCAGGTGATCATTAACCCAGGGGCTTCTTTCTACAGGTCATTCCATCTTAAAAATTAAAATTGAATTACCTTAATAAGTTAAAATATTTCCACGTAACTCTATTATCAGATTAAATAAGACACTTTTGGCTCTCTGTTTGAAATTTTATGACTCTGTGTTGGGTTGCTAGTGAGAAATGAGGGCTGAAATGGAAGGGATGGGAACCTCTTGCTATGACAATGATCCACACCTCTCCACAAAGACTGCTGTGCCGAGATAAAACAGGCAGAACAAGTGCATATTGTCTTGATGTCAAAAATCAAATGCATTAATTATCTCAAAAAATCATTTACTTGCTTGCTTACTTATGAAGACAAATATCCAGTGTGCTTTCTTTTTGGTAAGCCATACACAGTTCCTTAGAAACATTAAAGAATTAATGTTTAGTAACCACAGGGACTTTAGGTTATGGAAGTGTGTAAAAAACTGGCCCTGCTGGTGAGCCCTGGCCATCTAGGGGTTAAACTGCAAGGGCGTGTCTGTACACCCCTCATTTCCTCACTCTCACAACTGCATAACTTACCTATTAGTTTCTTAGTAGTTACCAAATCATTCATAGCAGTTGCTGAATAATATGTGTCATGATTAATAAATGAATAATAAGTGCAGGGCCAGTTTCTTAGACCCTGGAGTAAAAAATCATTTTCAATGATGAATCACCCTTGTTAATGCAATTAAGTCTAACACTTGGCTTAATTCATATCCAGGAAAGACACCCCTAGAGTACTACAGAATTTGCATTATTATACATTTACGTCGCTTTTAAAGACTTCTGTACAGTGTGTGACAGTGATGTTATGTTTTGACTTGTGTCATCAGGGTGAGCACAGTGGATCCATTTCATCGCGAGTGTTTGACATGTTCTCTGTTCAAACCACACTGCTCCTACTACGATGCTTCCCTCAGCTCTGATTCACAAGCAGTACTGCTGCACTGCGCAGGTACGCCCCACTACTTCACAGTAATACCCACATGCACTGTATGTCCAAAAGTGTCTAGACACCCCTTCTAATTAGTGCACTCAGCTGCTGACACAGGTGTTCAACAACTTGTATAATGAGCATGCAACATGTGTAATCTCCACAGAAAGGAAGGAACAATAGCTTGGAATGCACTGAAGCAGTCACGAAAGCATACGGTCACACTGCCCAAGGCTAGAGGGGTATGAAGCTCCCCATCATTGAACTGTGGAGCAGTGAAACCCTTTTGTTCATGAGATGAAGTGACATGTGTGATCTTGTGGCTGAATGCAGTCCTCACAGCAATGTTCCAACGTTTAATTATAAAGCCTTTCCAGAAGTGTAGAGGCTGTCACTGCAGCAAAGGAGGGACAAACTCATTATTAATAACCTTGATTTTAGAAAAAAAACTGTTGGGTAAGCAGGTGTCTGCAAACTTTTAGACATATAATATATAATATTATAATATAATAATATTATATTATAATATGTCTCTAGTTTTAACTTCATCTAGTCTTAATCTAATTTAGCAGAATATAAGCAGACCCACTTAAGGTAATTTATTTTGCCTGATGAGTTAAAGTGCTCATATTTTCTCAGGGCCTGATGTTCCCAAAACTACTGCACATCAGCTCAACAACATTACTCGTGAGTATTAAGCACTCACACACACACACAAACACACACACACACACACGCACCTACACACACACACACACACACACACACACACACACACACACACACACACACACACACACACACACACACACACTATCTATTCTTTTTTTTTTTGAGAAGTCTTTCTGAGTGCTCTGTTTTAATGACTCAGTGGGTATTTTGCCACCAGTAAACTCAGAATAAAACTAAATGATCACATGCATTTCTAAAGATCATATAATTACTAGCTATTTAAAGCCACAGCCTTGGCATTCAGAACAATGTGGTGGCTCCTGTATCTGATTCATCTGAATCGGAGTCATTTAACACTGATAGAAGGAATTAATTATACTGGCCTCCACACATGCTTAGGCACAGTTCTGTGGGTAGAAAACGACAGTCCGTAACATAAAGAATTATATTAACAATATTCTGTCATATAAATGATTATATTTCATGGCTAATTTTTTTAATGTTTGTCAATAATGGAGTCAATATGTTCCTGTTTTGCTTCAAAATGATAGCTGGCTGTATTTCACTTGTTAAACAACTAGGCAGCATTATGTTTGTGAACCAGCAGGAATGTACAATGAATTCAGTGATGGATTAACTAATGCTTAATTGTGCATTTCTGTTTATATGAATAGCTAAACCCTTTAAATGACCAGGACCCCCTGCCAAAGTTTTATTACACACTTCTACAATCTAAGAATAGCTCAGCCAGTTTGCATCAAAGTCTCTGTAGTTTCTCAGTAATAAGCCTTAGTATGTAATAAGTCTGGGATTTTAAGGGGTTAAAAACACGCTTGACAAATAAAACAGTTTTCCTCAGCATGAGTACACTGATTATATTTTCCTGTTAACCTTCTATGTTATAACTGACTTTAATGACTTTATGTCCTGGAACAACCACATAACTTATAGTTATTATCAATATTATGAAGATGATTTGCATTTTTTGGTGTGTATGTTTGTGTTCGTATGCATAAAGATGTGGTGGCTGAAGCTGATATGTTGTCTCTTTTTCTGACTGTGCAGGTCATATGACTCTAGATTCTGGTTTGGAGCTCAGAGAATCTCTCCGAAGGAGAAAGATCCCAAGCAGAGAGATCAGAACTTTACTCTACAATAACCAAGGTGACAAAAGACCATCATTAGCTGCATCACAGAAATGACAGAAATGTGGTCAGCCCAAGCAAATTGGTGGGTTTTTCTATAGTACTAATGGGGCTTGTGGTAATAATAAACACACTTTAAATGGTAGCATAATGGAGGTTTGTTCAAAGTGATGAATGTTATAATGAGAATTTGTTTGCAGTGCTGCGGCTGGAGCTCAGCTTCCCTCTGGATTTTGATGAGAGCAATCAGCACCCTGTGCTCCTCATACTGTACGTTTATCTCTTTACCCTCAAATTAACCATTTTTTACACATACACACATACACATACACACACACACACCCACCCACACACACACACACAACACATCTTTTCCTTCTAATGTGATGACTTCCAGCAATTGTGAATATCAAACAATAATTTTACATGCTGTTTTGTTTTCATACTTGTAAAACCAAGGATTTATAATCCCCTACAGTGACCAGACTGTGTCCAAGTTTAAATATAATGAGAATACAACTCTAGTCAGAACTATTCACTGTACAAGCAGCTTGTATTTCAAAAACCTTTGTAAGTTTCCTCCAGGAATCGAAATGACAGTTTAAAAAGATAATTTTACCCTCTTTACAAATTGTCATAACATCAGGGTGTCATCATTATGCATAATTCAATCGTATATATAACGAGATATAAACAAAGTCATTCAGAGTGGATAAAGTTACAGTTTCTTTACAGAGGCGATAATAGGAACCAGGGGTCACTATGTCTACATAAATTCTCTTTTAAAGATATAGATATTAAAGGGACAGTCCTATCACGTCTACCAATACACAGCTGTTTCTAAAACCAAACACAAAAAACCCACACAAACATTTACCTATTACATGTAGCATGCAATACACACTGCCTTCAGCCAGACATTAATCTACTACTACTACTACTAATAATAATAATAAAATAAGAAGTACTACATAGCATATCACTATAATTTGAAAAACTGTTGCTCTTTACAAAAAAATTAAATGAAATGGCCCAAAATGCCCCAAAATCACTTGGAAAAAAGTCTGGTTCCATTGATTTACATTAAAAGTAAAATGTGTTTTTTTTTTCATCTCCTGTAAAGTTTTGGAAATATGAAATTTTGTTCTGAAAGCAACAGAGTTGTGGCAGAGACAAAGAATACAAAGAAATAATATTTCTAATTGGAATTCTGATACCAATATAATAAGATAATAGATAATAATTACTGCTTATTTTTATTATTTTTTATTAGGATTACACCCAACACTTTTTCCAAGCAACACAGTCCTCAAAATAAATTATTTCAATAAATGGCTTTTAAATGGAATGTAATTCAAAAATAATAGGAACTAATCAGAGCACATTACTGAAATTGTGTGATCCATTATATGCTGCTTCTGATAACAGTTTTAATTAGATGCTCAGTAATCTGTAACATATTTTCAAAGCTCATTTTGAAAGTTACTTTTCCAGCACTGCGTGGCATATTAGGCCATGTGAAGCGTTACACAGATTAGCGTGCGTTCATTATGAAGTCTAGGAGCTCATCTTGTGCCTTTTATAATCAATTTTCACAAAGACTGTGATATGTAAGTGAATCACTTTAGACCTTGAAAATAGAGCCTTGTTGTGTTATTGATATTTGGTTGTGGGATTCAAATGTGGATCAATAATCCTGAGAGTGGCCACTCATATCACATCACTCAAGCTGAAATGGTGGAGTGTGTGTGAGAGCATCTGGTCATGTTAGTGTCTAATCAGAGCAGTGTTACGTCAAAAGCAGGGCACACAGTCTGTTAGCTCTTTATTGATCCTGTCACATCACTGATTATCTATCACCTGCTATTGATTACCCGACACAGCCAGTCGCCTTGCACTCTTTCCGCTGTGTTCTGTACATGTGTGTGAGAAGGCATACCAACAAACGTTTATTTTTCCTTTCTTTCTTCAGTGACAGCACCCCTGGTGGTCAGCAGGTCAGTGATCGTTTCCGTCTGGACTGGGACTCTGTGCTGGTCAGCTCTGATAATGTCATTGTGGCTCGCCTGGACGGCAGGGGCAGTGGATTCCAAGGTCAAAAAAATCTACAGGAAGTCCACAAACGTCTGGGGGTGGTGGATGTTCAGGACCAACTCGTTGCATTGGAGTAAGACAGATTCTCAGGCTCTTTTCTCTCTCTTCTGTGTCTGTGTTTAAACCCTCACTTATTTATCCCTCACACCTAAAAATCTGACAACAGTTAAATAATATAATATTGCTCTCATTATTCCTGTTTATGTAGTAAGCTGCTCTAAGACTCATGTTGAAAGTATTAGCCAGAGATGAGGTAAACAAAATAATTTATATAGTTTATGTTAGCCAACATTGCAATTTCAAATCATTGTTTGCAATTTCAGTTAAATTTCTGACTTTCATCTCACAGCCATATTACTCATACTGTTTGTTCAGTGAATTGCTCTAAGGCTTTGATTATATGTGTTTGTCTAAGAGAGAGGGAAAAGGATGAGATATAAGGCCCCTTTTTGATTAATATCATAATTTCAGATAATACTTTGCCATTTTGGTTACTCTCCTGATTAATTTTAGGCCGTGTTGCTCTTACTGTTTGCAAGTCTGCACTGAGGTAAAGGTGATGATACATGAAGCTCTTTGATGGTTAATATTTAAATTTCAGGCCACACTGCCGTTTCGGTTACATTTACCTATGCACTCAATAATGCAGTCATTTTTAATTCCATGTTGTTTTATAAACTTCTAACTAAACATCTAACATTCAGCCCTGACACAGTGTACATCAAACCAGTTTGGCTTGGAGGATAATGCTGGTTTTGTCTATACTTTCAGGTATCTGCAGAAACAGCCATATATTGATGGGAGCAGAATTGGGGTTTTGGGCAAGGTGAGGATCTCAGTCTGCCAAACACAATCACAATGTACAGGATAAATAAATGACAGTTCGTCCTGCAACGACATGTAAAAAGGAAAAAAGCAGATTTTCTGTATGCTCTTTTTCCCAACATAGAAACAAGCCTTTAAGTTTACAAATGCTACTAAACATTAACCTGATGTAGGAGTTTAAGCTACTGATGGTTGCTAGCTTACACTAAGGACAGGAAAGGAAAGGAAAAAGAAATATTTTTGTCATCACTGTTTTTAAGATTTGAAGTAACTGGTGGAAATGTGCAGCGCACTTTGATAAGAGATAAGCCCTGTTAAGGTTGTAAAACTGTTTTTTTGTTTTTTTTTTAATCAAAGCAGGCTAGTTTGCAGAAACTCATGCTGCCATACCTCAACTTAATACCACTTGTTATTAATTTTCTTTTATGTATTTATGATTAATATTTGAACAGAATCTGAGTTTCCTTGTGGTTTTCGTTAAGTATTGTTTTATCTACACAAAAAGGACACAAAGGATTTTTTTTAATTTAGTTCCAAAATAATTTCCTCATTTCATCTACACTGTACACAGAATCAAGCTGTATGTAGCAATGTTTCTGTTTTGCATTGCCATGGGGGTAACGGTGTTGTATGTGTCTTAATGTGAATGCGTGTGGTTTTTCAGGCATATGGTGGTTTCCTGAGCTCTATTCTCCTCCTGTCTCATGGGTCTCTGTTCCGCTGTGGTGTTGCCATGGCACCTGTGTCTGACTGGAGACTCTATGGTACAACTGAACTCATTATGACTCTAAGTACAATAAAATGAACACAGCCTCACAGACTATAAAATACAAAAGTACCTTTTGATAAAGACTCTAAAAGCCAAATTAATTCGTTTGAATCTCAATAAGACATTTGTCAGCCTCCTCAGCCAACACTTGATTATGGAGTGAAAAGACCTGTGAATACCCTGACATTAATGAAAAAGACACACAATGCTGTGATACTGTGATGCATCTATATGCAAGCTGCTTTCAGAAGATAAAATGATAAATGATAAACTCAGAGGCTATATTTTTTAATCGATTGCTTTGCCTTATAAAATTATATGGACATGTACACTTTCTATCTCACAAAGACTGCACCAGAGCTCCATTATCCACTATGAACCCGAATTGCATTTAATCTCTCTCTACTGGTTTGAAAATCATATAAAAAAAAAAAAAAACTGAACTTAAATGTACAAAGAAAGAGCCTGGCTATCCACAGATGGCCTTCACATTCTACTCATTCAAGCTAGAAATCAAAGTTTTGAAACTAGGGCAGGTAAGACCTTTATCTCTAAATGTTCTTATACAAGTACTGTGTTCCTTTAGATGAACCATTTTAGGTATTAGTGAACCATGTGAAATCTGTGTGTCCTTGAAACATGCAGTATCTACACTGTATGTCTAAAAGTTTGTAGACATCAGCTCATTCAGCATTTCTTCTGAAATCCAAGGTATTAAATAGGGATTTTGCTGCAGTAATAACAGCCTCTACTTTTCAGTGAAGTCTTTACACTAGATGTCAGAACATTGCAAGAATTTGATTGCATTCAGCCACAAGAGCATTAATGAGCTCAGGTACTGAGGTTGGTGATTAGTTCTGGATCATAAGCACTACTCCAGCTCATCCCAAAGTTACTGGATAATGCTTCATCACTACAGAACACAGTTCTACTGCTCCACACCCCTCTAGCCCTACTTGCCTTTGGGCATGGTAAACTTAGGCTCATGTGCAGCTGCTCTAAAACATCCCATTCTGTTAATGAAATAATACAAGCTCTGTGTGTGTGTGTGTGTGTGTGTGTGTGTGTGTGTGTGTGTGTGTGTGTGTGTGTGTGTGTGTGTGTGCATTGGATGCAGCTTTATGTAGCTAAATTCACTAAAAGGCGTGTCTGGATACTTGAACATGTAATGTACTAGCAAATTGCTATTATGTTATTACCATCTCAGTACAAAATGGTAGACATGACTGTAAACTGACCTCATTCAAAGCTTGTCTGCTCTTGCTTTCCTCGACCCATTATTGAGTGTGAGTGAACAGCTGCTCATGCTGTTTTATTTATCTCTGAAGGTTCAGCATTTACAGAGCGCTATTTTGGATACCCAGCCAAGAACGAGCAAAAATACCAGGTAACATGACTCTTTATATAATAATCATTTTATCTAATCTATATTATACATTCATACGTACTTCCTAAGAGAACAGTTTGATTGAGTTTGCCTCTGTTTAAAGGTTAATTCTAATAATATTATGCATAATAGTATATAATCATATAATAAGGCGTATAGCACCTTTTATACAATTTTGAAAGTGTTTGTGTCTTTGACCAAAAATGTGGCCTTGATTTTTAGTCTTTTAGAATTATTTCACTGTACAATTTGTAATTAGCACTAATTGATCAAATACTTTGCTGCATATTCATTAAGGCATTCAGCTTGACAGTGTACTCCTCTGTCTGTTGGTTAAGTAGCAATGAGTGACTTTTCTGTGTGTTAGATCTCCAGTCTGCTGCCAAATATCACCGCCTCTGAGCAGGTGAAGTTTCTGATCCTGCATGGCACGGCTGACGGTGAGCAAGACTCAGTTTTCTTCGGTCTCTCTACAGAGCTCACATTACATAGGCAGCTCTTAGGCTTTCCAGATTACCCACAGACTTCATTTACAGCAGACTCTTGGTTGGCATCATACACACAGCTTATGAGAACAAAGAAGGCCTGTTTTTGAAGGTACACTGCTGGAAAGTGATTTTGAGAAATGACTGTTAGTGTATTACACCCATCTGTTGATACAGGCTCTCATAGTCCCATTACTCTTTACTTTATAATACAGTCATTGGTCAAAATGCAGGACAGCTAATTTCAACTTTAAATAACACTGACCCAAAAGAAAGGTAAAGAATATAGGCAGAGGGAGAAGAAATAATTTGACAGTCATTTGGTAGCTTTTCTCTCTGGACACTGGGATGTTATTACACCAAGAGGGTATTCATTCTCTTTCTCGTTCTCCCTCTCTCTCTTTCTCTCTCTCTCTCAGCCACTGTTCATTTCCAGCACTCAGCCGAGCTGGTGAAGCAGCTATCTATGTATAACATAAACTACACACTTCAGGTCAGTATGGCACAAAGCCGGCTCAATGGGAGACAGTGAAACGTATTGCCACTGTCAATATTAACCATGATAGCCATTCTACAGTTTACTGACATGTGAATACATTCTGTAACCTTGACCCTCCACTTCTCCACGGCTGTAGATTTTCCCGGACGAGGGCCATGACATCAGCAGCAGACACTACATGCTGAGCTCACTCATCACCTTTTTCAGGGAGTGCTTCTATGACAACACTCCTGTTGTCATGGAAACCAGGGAGGACGACTAGCCTTTGTTGCTATGGGTGATCTCCACTGGCCCACAGAGTGGGCAGGATTTAAGAACAAGATGCCTGCAACAACAAGCATCCTTCACACAGACGACTTTATTCTAATCTCACCTGACCCTCTTCTGCCCGCCAGAGGCGTGAAAGAGCTCTTTCGAGGTGGACTTATCAGACGCAGCAGTGGCAAAGCCACACCGGGCCACACACTGCAAGAACTGTGTTGGAGGAATAAGTGAGTTTTATAAAAGGTCAGGCTGAGTCAGCGGAGAATGTATTTATGAGAGCAGACAGTCACAGCTACATATTAAGACTCAAGATATTATTTCTCCACTTCAACAACAGGGGCCTCCAGCTTCCTAGTGTCACATGAAAACGAAACATAACAGAGCCATATCATCACGGGCAGGTAAACAAACAAACACAAACATGAGGAAGAAAGATGCATAAATGAAGTTGTTAAAGATATGATGCCCCAAACAGAGGAAAAGTAAAGGAGAAGGAAAAGGAAAGAGGTTGTTATATCCCTTTATTTTTTCTCCTGCATAAACATTCCAAATAATAAGGCTTAGAGATTGTGGAGAAAGTATTTCTACACCAGTCAGGCCTCAGCTAAAGATCGCACTACTGTGTCAAATAAAAGGAAAGATTTGTACACTGTTGAATTTTTACAATTTACTTTCTGAACTTGTTGAACACTGTTAAAAAATCTATATGCTGTATGACCTCATACTATTAGAGATCTCTGATGTAGCAAGTGTTTACTTCATCAGAAGTAAATACATTTATCTTTTATTACATTTATGGCCTTCAGAGCATTTGCTATGACCTTCATTTGAGCAGTAAATGTTTTTCTATTCCTCAGTGTATGTAAATGCATACACTTCAGTGTTACATTCAATACTCTACACATCACACCTAAGCTGAATGTGAAATAATTGACATAGCAATTAAACAAAAACCCAACTGTAGCATATAAATAATACTGGGTTTTATATTTATTTATTTATTTATTTATTTATTCATTTATTCATTTATTTATTTAGAAAGTTATGTTGGTCAACAGAAAGCTGCTGGAAACAGTCCAAAATGAGAAGAGCCCTTAAACTCCGATGTTTTACCTGAAATAATCCTAATGATGATGTTTTAAATGAAATATTTGTTGAGCATTTATTATATAACTAAGCTCATACAGGCCATCAGGACTGTTTTGCACCATCCCTTTCTATATTACAGACCTAGAATTCATACCAGGCACAAAAACACTGACCATGTACATTGTAATGAAGCATTTTGATATTTAAAAAATATGTGTATAAGAAAAGTTGTTAATTATCTCACACAGATGTCCAGGAGAGATTATCCTACTATCAAATATGCTTTATGTAGGTATAAATTTATTATAACTGTCACTGCAATTGTTCCATTTTTCATTTTATTCTTGCAATGCTTACATATGTACATCAGTCAAATAAATCATAAATATGGGCTGTTCCTTTTGTGCATTTTGCTTTATGCTACAAGTGCACTTCTAGAAGAACTGTGACAGTATTCAGTTTCACAAACCATGACCTTTGCTACGATTGATGACACGTTTCACATAACAAGCAAATGCATAAAATGAAAATGTTATAAACCATTAAAATATACATATGCATGTAAAGATATGGCCATTGTGATGTTGTGTAAGTTATACAAACAGATACAAGTTTTAATTTTTAAATAAAAATGTAATATTATGCCACATAAAAGCATACAAAAATAGCTTATGTGGTATTTTGTATCATATGTTGTTCAACAAAAATTAACAGCATGATGCTATCATTACCTTTTACTATAGCAATTTATACCACTGTTTTTCAAATCCAATTGATGAATAAAAGTTCAAAGAATAATTATATGGTAAAATTCTACTACCACATGACTCTTGACCTACATCTCCACTCAGTTCCAATAGCCCACAGTCAAAGGTAAAGAGATAGACCACAATTATTTTTGCTTATTCTAATGGATAGGCAGAGTTGAGCGTATAGCACTACTGAGACTGGGTCAGTTTAACGAGTTATTTATTTATAGTCATGACTAGAGGACAAAAATGGTCAGTCCAAACTTTCAAACGCCCTCCCCTGTGACCACCCCTGCCTCCCCAAAAAGACAATAAAACAAAGAAACAGCAAAACTAAACAATAATCAGCATTACAAAAGCCACCCTCCCCCAGTGATAAACAAATCAACACAAACAGATATGTACTGGTGACTGGATTCATCCTGCTGGCTAAACTACTATGAGATCTGATACATCTCAAAAATATACTGTATGTATGTACTGAATACAGTCTTCTGTACAAATCACACCGCCATCTCTGAAGTCTACTATATACACACACACATGCACACCTGTCCACACCATGGTTTCATGATTTTATGACCTTACTAAGGATTTAAACATGGTACAGAACATTCTAACTCAGTCTCCACATTCAACATGAATCATGTTCAATAACCAGTTACAGAAACATTCCTCCAGTTTGCACCATTAGCATTCAAGTCTTTGAATTCACTGGTGTAACTTTTGTAATTGACTTGTAACTATTACAAATATAAACTTAGAGAAAACTCTTCTGTGCATGCTGTGTACACTTCTGTACTAGTACACTGAAATGAGGGACCTAAAGTAGCCAAAAGAAACAGTGACTGGGTTAAGCAACAGGTAAACTACTGAAAACTACCCAGTTAGTCCATCTCTTGACTGTAAACTGCAAGGAAATCTGAGAAAGTGAAAGCATCATAAATGTAGTCACTATTTCTCATTACAAGACTGTATGGTCTACAATTATGTTTTAAAAATTGTCACTTTAATTGAATAATCTTACAATATTCTTACAACAATCTCAGAATGAGAAATGTGAGATTTATTGCCTACATTTAAGATGCTGTCATGTGCCACAACAGGGTTCCCACTTCATTTAGGAAACAATTTTCCATTTTTTTCAGTAAAATTTCCATGACTTATGTACATAACGAAAGCTCACGAAATGTTTGACACAACTGGAAAACATTTCTCAGAATTTCCAGGCTTTCCTGGAAACCTATTATATTTTGCATTATACTTCCTAATTTCTGGGACAGAACTGGGTAATTAGGGGAAGTTCCACAGATTATTTTAAAAATTTCTACATAATTAAATCATAAATGTGCAAACAAGCCATTATAGTGTTTTGTTATGACATATACTGTTCTAGAGAAACTTAACAACTGCTTCACAGTGGTAGTAAAGCAGTAGGTGCCTGTTAATGTCTCTAAAAAATAGCCCCTAAATAGATTTATCCCTGTTTTACTATCATCAACATTACCTATAAAAAGTCATTTTACATTTTATTTTTTATAAATGAGTCATTTTACTAGGATTTTTGGATAATAAAGACAATAACTACATAGTTGTGTCCCAAAATTTTAACAGCCTTGGTCAACTTACATGGGATGTAGATTTTGGTGAAAATACAGTAAACAGAAGTTACAGAAGTTACAATGTTAAATATGAAAATTTTTTGCAAGTTTTAGAGCACAGATTTTATTTATTTGTATTTATTTGCTGAATGTAACATGGCAAAAAAATAACATGTTCCATAAATTTGTTGCATTTTATGTTTTTATTTTTGTTCAATATGTTAAAGCCAAACGTGTACTAATTTTCACTAGAACCAGGGGTGTCCAAACTTCTGTATATAACTATATTTGCATTGTACACATAGTGATACCCAGATCCTTTCACCACTATTGTAAAAAGTTGGTAAGTTTCTCTTTAGTGCACTGTTTCACACAACTGAATTGTGCAGAAATAAAAAAAAAAAAATCAGTGGAATTCCCCTTTCAAGCTTTTCACTGTAGCTGCAGTTTGGATATGGATACACAATAATAGCGCTTGTATGGTTACTGAAAACATTTGTTTAATGTAGTCTTATGTGTGGACAGGCCCTCTGAGGCTGAGAATCCAACATGGGCCTGTTGTATACAGATATGTATATATGTGTGTGTGTGTGTGTGTGTGTGTGTGTGTGTGTGTGTGTGTGTGTGTGTGTGTGTGAGTGTGTGTGTGTGTGTGTGTGTGTGTGTGTGTGTGTGTGTGTGTGTGTGTGTGTGTGAGAAAGAGAGTGTACCCAGCAGCTTCATCCTCTGTGTGGCTTAGGGCTAATTGATGGGAACTGCACTTCCTCTTGGTGAGAGCGGTTGCCATGGAGACAGTGAGCATTTTCTTGTGCAGTAACAGACGAAGTGCAGCTCTCTTGTCCTGACATCTACCACACAAAGACTTAGGGGAATAGAAGAAAAAAAACATGCTCTGTGACTGGACCAGTTCCATGCGGACAGGACAGTACGCTTTGCCTGGCCGAACCGAGGATCAATCATAAAAGTCAGCGCTGAGACTGGCTTGATCAAGAAACATCCAGCTTAAGATCTCAGTGATTTTCTGATATGTGAAGGATTCTGATGTCGTCCTGGCAACCGAATCCATTTTCCAGTGACAGACGTCCACTGTTCATGGTTGCAGGTATACACAAACACTCAAAAGCACACACACACACACACTCACTCGCTTCTCAGACACAGCCTTTACATCCAAATAGTCTAAACACCAAAACATGTACCCACATGCATATATACACATACCTAACCATTCACTCAAACACACATGCACTCACATACACACAGCACACACTCACACATACTACACACACTTGCTTTTGTCTAAAATCTTTCTCTCTGTCAGTTCAGAGTCGCAGGCCTCTGTAAAGTGAGATCCAAAAGAAAGCCGGGGAGTGTGTGTGGGCAGAAGTGTGTCTGTGCAGGTGTGTGCATTTGTGGGTGTGTGTATGTAAAGGTCCTGCTGTAGGTACACTCTCCTTTCTACTCTTCCTCCTCCTCTTCCTCGTCACTGAGTGGCAGCATCTCTTCTTGCAGGCAGGATCTGAAGTAGCTGCTGAGAGATGCTGAGAGATGTTGCCTACTCCGCTCTGACAGGAAGTGACCTTCATCCGGGTAAATCTACACCACAAACGGCAAATACTGAATAAACATCACTAAGCATAACTAAACAAACACTGTTGGAGCTGAATTAGTTGTGCTCTGGAAGGATGGTCCAGATTGAAATGTCACAGATCTGAATGTTTGTCAGCCATACTCAATAACAAAAACAATAACAATAACAACATGGTGGACTGCTGTGTCCATTAGCAACTTTTCTTACTGTATCTTCATGATGTCACTTCAAACAGGGCTATATTTTAATTTATATATGAGCAACCACCTGGAATCCCATAGCAGTGCCCTAATTACAGCCTAGCAACACCTTAGCAACCACCTAGGATTCCATGGCTATAGGATAATATAGCAATGCTGCTGTTTGTGTATTGATTGTGAGGTTTACAACACAGACAAATCCAACCACTGTCTTTATATTTTGAAATGGGTAGAAAACAGCATCCAGTCTATTGAGTGCCCCTTGGGCACACCTGACTACATCTGGAGGTCTCCTTTTAAAAATATGTGTACTAAGGACATGCTGACCAATAACTGTTGTAAAAATACAAAAACTGGTCCTTTCATTACAATTCCTGCAGTGTTAATAGACATTTTATTACTGTTTCAATAAAAAATACTGCAAAGATTATCTTCATTCTCATTGTCTCCATGGGAAAAAAATGTTTTGTCCTCATTCTTGTGGATTACAGGGGAAAGCCAAGATGTCACTGTTCTGCCAAATTCTGTGCAGATCTCCAAAGACTCTACAATGTATAACACTAAAAAATAAAATTTGTTGTCAATATTGTAAGTAAAGGTATGTTTATTTTTTAAATCAATTCAGAGACACAGATTTGTACTGTATTAAAATCACAGATCTCATCAGTGATCACTTTAATTACATTACCTCCCATGGTTAAACTAGACTGAGTTAACCAAATCATGATATTTGGGAGCAATCTTTATAGCTAGTATTAATGGGGCAATTTCACTTTTAGGCTTGCATTATCTAGGTTTGGTGTGCTTTTAGTAAGTGATTGTTGTGTTGAAGTAATAGCTGTGACACTCTGTCAGCTTCTACATGCTCTTTTGCTCATTTGAATACTTATAACATCAGGGTGGTGCTGTATTATTTGGTTTTACAACTAGTGTACTTGCAGTACCTGCATTGTATAGTTGGCTCCCACCTTTACCAGGTTCTTGATGAGCTCGGCTGAGTGCTGGAAGTGAATGTTAGCTTGAAGAAAAAAACATGAGGGAGAGAAAACAAATTAGTAAAAATGCCACTGGTTTATTTAAATCTTTCCAACTAAATTTTTCTCTCTATCACTCTTTCATTCATTCTGTTTTTGCCTCTCTCTTTCTTTTTCTCTCTCACCATCTGCAGTTCCATGTACGAGCATCAGAGTCTGGTCTTTAAAGCCCTTGATGTTCTGTAGCACACTGGAGGACTGGAGAATAGACAGGTATTTTAGAATAGCTTAAAAACTTTTTTATCAGATTTATAGTACTTTAGGGCACAGCACTGTGTCAAAAACACTTTATTACTTCACCACTCAGCCTTGGCACAGGCATATTTTTTGCCTGTGACAAATAAGAAAAGGAAAGCTGCTGGCTTGAGACCAGAGAACTACAAACCCACCTGATATCTGCTATCATCCTGTAAAGGAGTTCCCAGGTAGCGCTCTGAGAATGCTGAGGCTAGAGAGGGAGAAGAGGGAGAGAGAGAGAGAGAGAGAATTTAACAGGAGGGCACATTCATAATGGAACAGTAGTGCAAGCTGTTTGTTCTCTTCAGTGCAAGTACAGTCAGTGTCTGAATAAGCCTTTGGGGTAAGTAATGAGATAAGATAAGAAATGTGCCATGGCTCAGGGCTTGGAGTAAGGTTTATGTTTTAGTCAGAGCTGGAAATTGGTTTTAACATCAGGCTCTGGTTTAAGGTTAGAGTTGGGGGTTAGGTGAGCATGCTTTACCATGTAAAGTCCAGTCAGTCACTGGTGACATGGCCACAGCACATTTAAACAAGCTTTCAGTAGATTTCACCAGCAGGAGTGTTACATATCCTCCATAACCCTGCAGACAACACACATACAAACACACACAGACAAAACACCATGATTACAAAATAAACAGAATGTGTACTTGATACTCCATGATACTGGGAATTCTAATCCAGGCCACACTTAAGATAACAGTTTAATCTACAGCAGAGCTTCAATGGGTTTCATGGATGACACACATCCAACATCAACTATGCTGCCTCTAGAATGTCGTAATATTATATATAAAACAGTAACATTTTACGTTGGAGAAATATCTGAAGAGCAATATCTGGCCACTTTCCATCAATTTGCTATTTAAAAGCACAGGCAACAGTTAGCATCTCCTACTCTCTTTCCACTAATGCGTGTACGCTAAATGGTCTGTTTCCATGGAATCATGTAGCACATTTTCAAGATCAAAATGGGACTAACACATATTCACATCCCAGTATCGAAAAAACTACTACAGCTGGCTAGCATTTATATTTACACACTGATAGAAAGGGTGTTTCATGTTTGTAGTTGGACACCCCAAAAAATTAAATGGCTTACACGTTATTAACATTATTAACAACTCGCAGTAAGGTCAAACAGCAGTGTCCAACAGGGTGAGTTAACCCAGAGAACCTGTCAGTTTCCCTAGGAATCTAGTGCAAAAACAAGTTAGCTAGCTACCAACTAAAGAGTTGTTATTTCCTAAAACTAACATTTAATTTCATTTTCATGTTCTGTGATATTCTGTGGTGCAGAATTGCATCCCTCAGCATCATCAGTTTGACAGTTTTCGCTACAGTTCTCAGCTTATGCAAATACATCATACCATTGCAAATCCCCCTTACGTTGATGAAGAAAACCTGACAGCTGACAATAGCCATTGATGCTGGGGCTAATAAACTGAAAGAAAAAAAAAAAACAACACAAATGGCTCCCTTCTGATTTCCTTCTGTTACCCTGTTAGCGTAGGAGGTGGGCTGAATATCTCTTAAGATAAGCAAAAATCAGACTAGTGAATAATCAGTTAAATGCATTCTGGCAGAAAATACTAGTACATGTCTTTCAAACTGATATACTCTTTACAAAATATTTTTATGTCATGATGGCTCAGATTTATAGTATTATGCAATTGGTGACTACAGGTATTCTTTTATTATAATTTACTATTATAATTTATGAAATTGCACCTAACCCAGGCTTTCTTGCTTGCATCCACTTACTAAAAAGACAAGCACCACTACATTCACCTAAAAGCAGGAAAAATGTGGTCTTACCCGGCCAAACACTCCTATTCTGGTCTGATCTATGTATGGAAATTTCAGCAGGTATCTGGAATCAAAGTGTGCCACATGTTAGGAGATGACATCATTAACAAATGACACATGACTAACTCTTTTAGTTTTAAAGAACAGAATACAATCTGAAAATCTGTCAATAAAAAGATCAATAAAAAAGAAAAATGAACAGCAAGAGTCTCTCTTACTCTAAAGCAGCGAGTTGGTCCTGGACTTCAACCACTCCCAGACGTTTATGCACCTCCTGTAGAATCTTTTGACCCTGGAATCCACTGCCCCTGCCGTCCAGACGAGCCACAATGATGTTATCAGAGCTGACTAGCACAGAGTCCCAGTCTATTGAGTATTGATCATCCACCTGCTGACCACCAGGGCCACTGTCTCTACAACACAAAGAACAAGAAGCAAGGTTGTCTCAAGTCTCAAGAAAAATATTCTTTGTTTTGGCTACTTTTTATCCATTTATAAATAACATCTGCATTATTAACCATGCAAAAACTAATTAACAAAAGACAGTGGCTGAAACAGACCTGAACTTAATACAAATTCTGATTAGAGAGTTATGAACATCTGCAATTTGTTGCTAGCATCTGCTGTCAAACAAATAATAACCACTAGAATTGCTATCATTACTATTAACTAAATGGTGTAACACACATGCACAAAACTGTTTCTAATAGCCTGCGTAATAGAGCCCAGCCAATACATCTGTTGGCTGATAATACTGGTGACTTGTGGTTTTATTAGTATTGACCAATTTATCACTGATAATTACCTTTTTTGGGGGGGCGTTGCGGAATCCTACTTTTTTGGTTGAGGTATTAGAACTTCTCGACAATAGTGCCAAACTTTAGACTGTTGTGCCTCTGGATGGTGATGGTGGGAACGAGTAAGACAATCTTGAATGTTTTGATTCTTTCAGAATGTTGTGTTCAGGGCAGAGGTTTCAAAACAATTTGAAACACATTGTCATCATGTGCTACATTTAGTTCCAATCTTTTTCTATTTCTATACATTTCTATAATCTATTTCTGATTCTCCTGCTTCTGCAATTCTATCATTCTAATCATGATAACGTGTATTATTTTTGCGTATAACTTGAAAATGTATTGCCAGCTTTAAAACTGAAAGTTTTTATGTTTATCAACGCTAACTGGAACAGTATTTGAGAGAGAGAAAGAGACTTTTTTCATTTTTTTTTTCTTCTGCAGTTGAATTATGTGAATGAATATACTAAGCTTAGCAGAATGGGCTATTTATATTTATATCTTAGATATTTTATTCATAGCTTGTTTTCATTTAGGTAAATTCATAAAACAATCATAAAGACTGGCTCTATTCTATGCACAGATGTGTATGGTAATTTTAGTCACTTAAAATCAGCATTAGTTTCAGCTACAAAATGTTTACTCTGGTCAAGATGTACTACGCATTGACAAATCTTGGTTGCAAAAGCAGAAATTTTAACCTGCTTCATTATGCAGAATGGGCTACATGCATTTTAATATGGATAGGTTAAAATCAGGGGCTGAAATAAAAACTCTCTGCTGGCATTTGCAGCATTCCCTTTAGTTGACAATGACCTGACTGAGCAGCCAGCAATTTATCAGTGATGTCTTAATTAACCTGAGACACTTTTAAAACACAAGTCTAGGAGATGCTATATTTTTGGCAAAGCACTGGACTCGCTTCTCATCACAGCTGCCCCAGATGGCATGGCCTAAGCGAGACACTACTGAAAAAACCACAGGACTTCTTGTTTTTTAGGCTGATTCCAAAAAGCAGAGAGATAAATGCAGCTTAAATGCTTTTTGCTGAACAGATGGCAGTTTAGACGTTTGATGTCAGCAATTTTGTCTTAAGGTGTGAACCCTAAAGTCACAGCAGGTGTCAAAAGCATAAAAAACATACTGGTAAAGATAAAAGCAATTTTGCCAAGTTAATTAGCACCTAAGGGAAGCTTTGTGCTGTTTTCAGGAAGGCAAACAAATTAAAATCCACAGAAGACTTTGAAGAGCACATTAAGAGTTTACCATCTTTCAGCACTGTGATTACAGTGTTTAACACAATCAGTATAAGTGGATAAATATCCTCTTTCACTGTGTACTAATACTAATGTATACAGCAGATCCTTTCCTGCAAGAGCATATTCATCTCTAAATGGAAAATTACCTGCAGCTGGGTTCCTCACTCATCACAATAGCTCTTAATGTAAACACACAGCAGAACGATGATCATTATGACATGCATCAGTTGTTCCTTTCCCTCCCCTCAACTATACTCTCCTCCTCCCCTCAAGCCTCATGTGCCCTCCTCTGCTCTTCTCTGCTCTTGTCTTCTCTCCTTCTATCTACTCTCCTCTGCTGTTCTAAAAGAGCAATGGTGTTCATTAACCATTCCAGTGTTCATTGTCTCTACATATAATTTGAGGAGGGCAGAGGTCTGGCAATTGCATGTGTAGTTAAACGGGGCTAAGCCGAGAGGACGCTGATAGCTGCTGATCAAACATGCTCTTGCAGTAGCACAGTGCTTACATCATAAGTAACAGTCCATACTGGCGTGAGTCGGAGAAGTCAGGCGGGAGAGCAATCTTCAGAGGCAGCTCTACATATGGAACAAAACATTCTGAGCATCATTAAGTTCACAATAGCCTTAGATGACCTACAACATTTAATGAAATAACTCTGTCAACATTTACATTTCATAACAAAAGCATCATATGGATTATTTTACAGTGTCAGATAGATAAGTATATGATAATATATGTTCATAAGTAAATATCAGTCATATCAAGACAATCATGCAACTCACATATATACACTAAGCACTTTTTAGGAACACCTATACACCTACTCTTTCAAGCCAATTTTGTGACAGCAGTGCAGTGCATAAAATAATGCAAATACTGGCCTGTGGCTTCAGATAACATGAACCATCAGAATGGGAAAAATGTAATAATTGATGTGAACATTACCTGAAGCTGCACACCTGTATCTGCATACTTTTATGCACTGCACTGCTGCCACACAATTGGCTGGCATGATTGTCAGTGCCAGAAAGGATGGTTTGAGTATTGCTATAACTACTGATCTCCTCAGATTTTACTCAGAATGGTGCAATAAAGAAAAACATCCAGTGAGTAGCAGTTCTGCAGACAGGAATGCCTAGTTGATGAGAAAGATACAATTGTACAATTGTGGTGAGCAGAAAAACATCTCAGAATGCACAGCATATTGAATGTTTAGGCAGATGGGCTACAACAGCAGAAGACTATGTCAGGTTTTACTTCTGACTGTCAGCCAAGAGTAGAAAGCTGAGGCTGCAGTGAGCACATGCTCATCAAAACTGGACAGTTGAAGACTGAAAAAACATAGCCTGGTCTGATAAATCTCTGGTCACAGATGATCAGAATTTGGTACCAACAGCATGAATCTATGGACTCCTCCTGCCTTGTGTCAACAGTCCAGGCTGGTGGTGTAATGGTGTGTGAAAAGTTTACTTGCCACACTTTGAGCCTGTTAAGGTTAATACCTATCAATCATTGCTTGAATGCCACATTCAGCCTATTTGAGTACTGTTGCTGACCATGTGCATCCCTTCATGGCCACAACTTAATCATCTTCTAATGGCTACTTCCAGTCAGCCATGGATATGGTACACTGGGAGATTCACGGCATGAAAGAACACCTGAAAAATCTTCAAGATTTGTGTGATGCAATCATGACAACATGGACTAAAATCTCAAAGGATCAATCTTATGTTATAGAATCCATGCCAAGAAGAATTAAGGCTGTTTTGAGATCAAAAGGAAGCCCTACCCAGTATTAGTACAGTGTTCCAAATAAAGTGCTCAGTAAGTATATATGTATGTATATAGTTACCTATAAATTATATGTTTTGTTTATTTTTTTAAGTGAAACTAAGATATTGGAAAAATATTGGAAAAATATAAATTGCCCTATCTTTTGCACAGGTTGCATTTAATTTTTTTCATTTTTCAGTTTCAGTTGCTTTCAGCAAATGCACTAAATGTACATTAAAATGTTCCGAAGTGTGTTCTTGAGAACACATATTTATTTTCACTTGTCCATAACCCTCCATATAAATGTTATAGTTTTACAAGGGTTTAACACAGCTTCTTTCCACTAGTCATTTTTATTTTCATGCATTTATTTTTATTTAGGTCATCTCATTCAAACAACGGAGAACTAACTGTATTGAATTACGTGTGCATTGAATTGCTTTTATATACAAAATCAAACAATTACGATGAAAAAATAAATCATTGTGATGTTGCAAAAACTTTAGGGTGAATTTTGAGAAATGTCTGTCTGTTTGGGATCTGGGCTATGAAAGCTCACAGAAAATGATAATGAAATATTAGAAAATGAAAAGCTGAGATGTTAAATATGTCCTGTGCTATGTTGAGCCATGCACTCCTGCACTTGGAATAAAACCTTACTACATCAACTCACATTAAAAGTTAAAAATAAAGGTTTTGTTCCTACAGTACCAATATGTAAAATGAGTATTTACCAAAGCGGTCAATCTGCAGGGATTTATATTCAGTGAGCTGGATCCTCTTGTACCTCAGAGCAGCTTTGAGAAGTGAGTTATTCTCCAGAATGAAATAATCTAGGAACAGAGACACAAAGTGAGACATCTTAACAAATAAACAGGTGGAGCCATCAAAGAGCTGAGTGTGGTTCACAAGTGTTTTTTTTTCCCCCAAAACAACCCTGTTCTCCTCTCCCTGCAGCATGGCCACTCACTGTGATTCACTTATTGAGGTGTTATGATGTGATCTATTTTATGCTATGACCACAGTCATTTAGCTGCTGCCTGCCAACCATATTGTGCATCTGCAGAGAGTCTGCCTCCATGGGGAGCACCATCAAAATGAGTAAGGTGAGGTTTATAGAGGCTCCACTGCCTCTTTTAATCATAACAACACTGACTAAAACCCCATTTAAAACCAGGTCAGCTCCACTAAAGGAGCAGCACTGAGAGTACTGGCATACACTAGATTTCAAATCACTAATTACATTAGCAAATGGTCAGGTAGAGGCATCAGCACATCAGAAACAAGGACATTAGACACAAAACACATTTCAAATGAAACCATTCAGGAAGTGTATTACCTTTTGGGCTTTGCAGGGATAACACAAAGATGCATCCTGCAGTTGCCTGTTATACAGGGGTAGGTGTTTTATAGGGTAAAGTAAGCAATGATTCTGTGTAGGGATGGCCAAGTTATTGACTTGGCAGTAAATATCAATGAGCAGAATTTTGTGGTATTTTTTTTTCTTTTTGTATGCATGAGTGTTCCACGCCTGCCCTGCAATGGACTGGCGACCTGTCCAGGGTGTATCCTGCCTACTGTCCAATGACAGCTGGGATAGGCTCCAGCACCCCCTTCCAGAAGGATAAGCGGTATAGATGATGTATGTGTGTGTGTGTGTGTGTGTGTGTGTGTGTGTGTGTGTGTGTGTGTGTGTGTGTGTTTACATTTACAGCATTTAGCAGACGCTCTTATCTAGAGCGACTTACAAGAAGTGCTTTGTCAATCTAGAGAAAGTATCTTTGCTAGTTACCAATAGCTTAGAGAAAAAGACAGTCCTGAGCTCAGATACTGCTAGAAACAAATATGTCACGCAGAACTCGTGCCATTCAATGCAATACATTGTGTGTGTGTGTGTCTGTGCTCAGGTGGCTAGAGTGAGACTAGAGTGAGATTTACAGATGGCTGGAGTGAGACTGGAGTGAGATATTCA